>NC_084574.2:16930000-17075000 GCF_033978685.3 Nerophis lumbriciformis
CTTTTATACTGAAATAATTACACCTACAACTTATTAAATACAAATATAGAAAAAAATACAGGCAGCGGTAAAGTTTAGATCCATGAAGGAAAGAAGAAAGTGAATGAATGTTTATAACTGAATAAATGATAAATAAATGATAAATGGGTTGTACTTGTATAGCGCTTTTCTACCTTCAAGGTACTCAAAGCGCTTTGACACTACTTCCACATTTACCCATTCACACACACATTCACACACTGATGGAGGGAGCTGCCATGCAAGGCGCTAACCAGCACACATAAGGAGCAAGGGTGAAGTGTCTTGCTCAGGACACAACGGACATGACGAGGTTGGTACTAGGTGGGGATTGAACCAGGGACCCTCGGGTCGCGCACGGCCATTCTTCCACTGCGCTACGCCATACATTTACATATGCATAAAAATAAGTTTTCTTTTGTATTATTTTTTTAATGAATTAAGTAACGTTTATGACAACCTTTTCCAAAACACAATACAGAATGTGAGATATAACAGGATAATGCATATAATTATCATTTGTTATTTGTTAAAACAGTGAGACCCCAAAAATTTACTGTGGGACCCCATTTTTATGACTTGATGGGGTCCCTGGGAACTTCCTAGCGCCAACACTGCCTGGGGATAGGTTGACTGGCAACACTAAATTGGCCCTAGTGTGTGAATGTGAGTGTGAATGTTGTCTGTCTATCTGTGTTGGCCCTGCGATGAGGTGGCGACTTGTCCAGGGTGTACCCCACCTTCCGCCCGAGTGCAGCTGGGATAAGCTCCAGCATCCCAGCTGCAGGAATTGTGTAAAGATCCTTGCAACATGGGGCCGTGCATTGTCATGCTGCAACATAAGGTGATGGTCTCGGGTGGTTTGGCACAGCAACGGGCCTCAGGATTTTGTCACGGTATCTCTGTGCATTCAAAATGCCATCAATAAAATTGCACTTGCCTTCGTTGTCCATAACATACGTCTGCCCATACCATAACCCCACTCCTACCATGGGCCACTTAATTCACAATGATGACATCAGCAAACTGCTCTCCCACACGACGCCAGACAGGCTGTCCACCATCTGCACTGGACAGTGAAAACCGGGATTCATCCGTGAAGAGAACACCCCTCTAACGTGCCAGACACCATCTAATGTGAACATTTTGCCCACTCAGGTCGGCTACGGAACAGCAGTCAGGTCGAGACCCCGATGAGGATGACGAGCATGCAGATGAGCTTGCCTGAGACGGTTTCTCACAGTTTGTGCAGAAATTCTTTGGTTATGCAAATTAATTGTTGCGTCAGCTGGCTTGTCTCAGACGATCATGGAGGTGCACCTGCTGGATGTGGAGGTCTTGGGTTGGTGTCATTATACGTGGTCTGCGGTTGTGAGGCCGGTTGAATGTACTGCCAAATTCTCTGAATAGTCCTTGGAGACAGTTTATGGTAGATAAATGAACAGTCAATTCACGGGCAACAGCTCTGGTGGACATTCCTGCAGTCAGCATGCCAACTGCAGGCTCCCTCAAAACTTGTGACATCTGTGGCATTGTGCTGTGTGATACAACTGCCCATTTCAGAGTGGCTTTTTATCGTGGGCAGCCTAAGGAACACCTGTGCAATGATCATGCTGTTTAATCAGCATCTTGATTAGGGATGTCGCGATCCGATATTTGGATCGGATCGGCCGCCGATATATGCCAATAAATGCGTATCGGCAAGGCATGGGAAAATGCCGATCCAGATCCAGTTTAAAAAAAAACACCGGTCCGTGTGTTCCAACACACCTATTTAAATAATACATTCCACTTTTCTGCTGCTCCCTAATTTCCGTTCCGCATTTTCCAGCACACCTTCAACACATCCACAGGTCTGTGGATTCTCACGCAGTTGCTTTTAGCTGCTGGCATTACACGACAGGCTCTTCTCACTCTTTCCTTTGTCTCCCTCTCACAGACAGCAAGCGCACCTTCTTACACACGTCACATACTGTCACGTCATACGTCACGTACGTATACGCCCTCCCCAAGGAGGTAGCAGCATGGCTAACGTTAGCTGTGATGCTAGCGCAGCCGTGCGAGCAACGCTCCCTCTAAGGTGCGCGCCTGTGCAATTGCGCACGGCAAATCTATGCCACGCACAAAATCAAATAAAAAAATAAGCGCATAACAATTTTCGACACACGGACACGACAGAGAAAACAGTTTTCGTCATCATTGTTCAAATATTGTAACGTCTGTCGAGACGCTTATCTCCATTCGGTGCCACACCCCCACACCATCAAAATGCGGAGGCAAACATTTCCAGATCAACACCGTATGAAAAAAATAGTGATTTTTTTAGTTGTGATTTCCTTCTCTGCATGAAAGTTTAAAAGTAGCATATATTAAT
The DNA here is from genome assembly GCF_033978685.3 of Nerophis lumbriciformis. Classification (NCBI taxonomy): domain Eukaryota; kingdom Metazoa; phylum Chordata; class Actinopteri; order Syngnathiformes; family Syngnathidae; genus Nerophis; species Nerophis lumbriciformis. The sequence continues at coordinate 16,932,393 of NC_084574.2, forward strand.
GCAGTATGAAGAAGAATGTTTTAATGTAGACACATAGAATCATCATACTGCTAAGATTATATGCATCAAGTGTTCATTCAAGGCTAAGGCAAAATATCCACATATATATGGTGTATCGTGACATGGCCTTAAAATATCGCAATATTAAAAAAAGGCCATATCGCCCAGCCCTAGTTCAATGATGCCATTTCTGTTTGTCATATATAATTTTGTCTATTTTGTGTTTATTCTTGAATAAACAGGTCAGTTTCTTGTTACCAACCATTGCGTATTATTCAAACTCCCCTAATTCAGCTGGCTAGTTGTTATCAAGAGCACTAAAACCCTTTTCAACATGATTCTGACAACTAAGTAGGCTAAATAACTTTAAACTTTAATACATGCTCGGATAGGCCAGTATCGGTCAGTATCGGTATCGGATCGGAAGTGCAAAAACAACATCGGTATCAGATCGGAAGTGCAAAAACCTGGATCGGGACATCCCAAATCTTGATATGCCACACCTCTGAGGTGGGATGGATTATCTTGGCTAAGAAGAAGGGCTCACTAACACAGATTTAGACAGATTTGTGAACAATATTTGAGAGGAATAGGTCTTTTATGTATATAGTAAAATGTTGGATCTTTGAGTTCAACTCATGAAAAATGGGAGCAAAAACAAAAGTGATGCGTTTATATTTTAATTCACTGTAAATTAAATGTAAAAAATTATAGAAATTTGGGGGACGTCTTCATTGGATGTGGATGAACTGTTGATGTCTGTTAGCGAGATGTGAGCATTAGGGTGAGGGTGATGTTGAGGGTGGCCTTGATGCGAGAGACGAGAATGCCTTGACCGATGGTGAGGTCCAGAAGGATGAGTATGTTGAGGTGACCGGCAAATAAGAGAGTTGTTGGAGCTTAGATAGGTTTAAATTTGGGGGCACTACACGTTGAAGAACTTTGGACAGAAAGGGAAGATCGTCAATGGACCGAAAACTTGTGAGATTGTCAGGATCAGGATCAGGCTTTTTGATGATGATGATGATGATGGGGGTGATATTGCTGCCAGTTTGACAGTACAAGAGGTGAGTGAAGATTTGATGATCGTTGCAATCAGTGGAGAGATGATGGGGAGCTTTGATCATTGCAGAGGGGATGAAGTCCAATGAGAATGTGGTGGTTTTGATCTTTGAAAGGAGTTTGAAAAGTTCTTCCGAAGTGATGGCAGCTGCTGTGTTGGACTCAAAGGAGGTGAGGCAGGTGAGGGGGGGGGGGGGGGATCTGGAGGCTTGGGTACCAGAGAGAGAGAAATGTAGATGGGGTCCAGTACAAGAGGAAGGTGTTGTCACAGGCTTTAATGAGTTTATTGATTGTGGACAACAAGGTTGGGGGTTATTGAAACCAGAGTGAATAAGGTGGGAATAGAGATGGATTTGGGCGATCTTTATATTGCTGAATGCAATCTATGTGGGCTTCAAGATGGAGTTGTTCTGGGCAGTCTCTCGAGCTGGCGTTTACGTGACTTCATTTTATAGACTTCAGCAGTGTGTGGGTGTGAAAGGGACTGTTTTGGTTTTCAGTTCATTAGGAGAATAGAAGATTGTGTGGTTATAGAAGGGGACGAGTTCAGATGGGTTTTCAGACCGCGGACAGTTTGGTAGCAATGAAAACCGAATGTGCAGAGAGAGTAATGGATTTAAGATTATACAGGGATATACTTTGTTCGGTTTTTGTGTCCAAGGCCAAAAATAATCAGTTATTGTGCGATTGTTTTTACTAAAAATAATGAATTTCCCTGGTGAATATATGAGTGTATGTGCCCTGTGACTGTCTGGCAACCAGTCCATGGTGTACTCTGCCTCTGACCTATACTCAGCTGGGATAGGAGAGGTTAAACGGTAGAAAATGTATGAATATACTGTAATAAAAGAATTATGATAACAGTGTCCTAAAATTGTTCTGAAGAAATTATCTCTAAGGTATTTGAACAGTGACAGAGAGGTTTTAAGATTTTGCTTTTATACACTACCATGGATTTGAAAAGGATGGATGGATGACATCATTCTAAATGTAGTCATTGTTTCTTAATCAAAATAATATGTTAATGACAGCCTCGGGCTTGCAAGTTATGGACATCAAAGTTTCACTTTTCTGTAGGTCTTTGCTTTTGTTTAGTAGTAAGACAAAAATGATTTAAGTGGCTTTACTGCTTATTTAGAAATACTCCATTAATTACGTAATCAAGTTTAGTTCAAGGTAATTTTGCTTTCTTTTCTTCTTGGCCGAACTCTCAGCTTCTGCAGCCCGCTCCTCTGACCACACTTACACTATATTGCCAAAAGTATTTGGCCACCCATCCAAATGATGAGAATCAGGTGTCCTAATCACTTGGCCCGGCTACAGGTGTATAGAATCAAGCACTTAGTCATAGAGACTGTTTCTACAAACATTTGTGAAAGAATGGGCCGCTCTCAGGAGCTCAGTGATTTCCAGTGTGGAACTGTCATAGGATGCCACCTCTGCAACAAATCCAGTCGTGAAATTTCCCAACTCCTAAATATTCCAAAGTCAACTGTCGGATTTATTATAAGAAAATGGAAGAGTTTGGGAACAACAGCAACTCAGCCACCAAGTGGTAGGCCACGTAAACTGACAGAGAGGGTCAGCATAGTGCAAAGACTTTCTGCACAGTCAGTTGCTACGAGCTCCAAACTTCATGTGACCTTCCAATTAGCCCACGTACAGTAAGCAGAGAGCTTCATTGAATGGGTTTCCATGTCTGAGCAGCTGCATCTAAGCCATACAACACCAAGTCTAATGCAAAGCGTGGGATGCAGTGGTGTAAAGCACGTCGCCACTGGACTCTAGAGCAGTGGAGACGCCTTCTCTGGAGTGATGAAGTTAAAGTTAAAGTACCAATGATTGTCGCACACACACGAGGTGTGGTGGAATTTGCCCTCTGCATTTGACCCATCCCCTTGTTCACCCCCTGGGAGGTGAGGGGAGCAGTGGGCAGCAGGGGTGGCCGTGCCCGGGAATCATTTTTGGTGATTTAACCCCCAATTCCAACCCTTGATGCTGAGTGCCAAACAGGGAGGTAATGGGTCGCATTTTTATAGTCTTTGGTATGACTCGACCGGGGTTTGAACTCACAACCTACCGATCTCAGGGCGGACACTCTAACCGCATCACACTTTTCCATCTGATGGACGAGTCTTGGTTTGGAGGTTGCTAGAAGAACGCTACATTTCGGACTGCATTGTGCCGAGTGTGAAATTTGGAGGAGGAGGAATTATGGTGTGGGATTGGTTTTTCAGGAGTTTTTCTTGGCCCCTTAGGTGGACGGACAGCAGTTTGAACCCTATGAGTGAGGAATGGGATGGCACTTCAAGTTCATATGTGAGTCAAGGCAGGTGGCAAAATACTTTTGGCAATATAGTGCACTGTATATTGTGTGACGCTTCATAATTCCGCACAATTGAGCACATTGAGTAACGTTTGGTGGGTTACTTTTGCGTGAAAAAACACAATTTTTACTCCATTACGTTGAATTGTATTCTGATTTCTACATGTATTCATATCATAATAACTATATATTATAATCTATTGATTACTGCTTGCAAAGACAAATTGTTTAGCTTATTAGAGAGACTTCTTCCAGCGGGCACTGTCACATGACTCTGTTTTACAACGTAAGCATTAGTGAGGTTTGGAAAAAAAACTAACAACCATAAAAAAAAGAACGTTAAGATCATGCACTAACATCTGTGTCAGTAGAAATATTCACAATTCACCCTCAGAGAAATCCATTTCCAACTACAGAAAACTTGTTATTTGTTATTGTTATCTTTATTACTAAGCTTGTAGTACGAAAAATAGCCACTAAATAAATAAGAAGTTACTCACCAGTTACTCAGTACTGTATTTTTCGGAGTATAAGTCGCACCTGCCGAAAATGCATAATAAAGAAGGAAAAAAACATATATAAGTCGCACTGGAGTATAAGTCGCATTTTTGGGGGAAATGTATTTGATAAAACCCAACACCAAGAATAGACATTTGAAAGGCAATTTACAATAAATAAAGAATAGTGAACAACAGGCTGAATAAGTGTACGTTATATGACGCATAAATAACCAACTGAGAACGTGCCTGGTATGTTAACGTAACATATTATGGTAAGAGTCATTCATACTTGCCAACCCTCCCGAATTTTCCGGGAGACTCCCGAAATTCAGCGCTTCTCCGGAAAACCTCCCGGGACAAATATTCTCCCAAAAATCTCCCGATTTTCAGCCGGAGCTGGAGGCCACGCCCCTCCAGCTCCATGCGGACCTGAGTGAGGACAGCCTTTTCTTTATGACGGGAGGACAACAGGGTGACAAGAACTGAATCATCCAGACTAGAGATACATTTTATTATTATGTTTATCTTACCTAAAAATAAATATATTTATTAATTAAAAAAAAAAATAAAACACATTTTTTTTTACTATATTTTGCTAAAAACATCAAAATTAATTGTATTTTTATTTGTATTTTTTCTGACTCCTTATTACATCCAGCCATAGAATTATACATTAAAATAAACATATTTGAAATCATTAATTTTAAATGATCATAATAATTCAATTAAAATGACCAGATTTACTTATTAAAATAATTGCTTGTTTATCAACAACTTTAGCATTTTATTCATTACATTTTGAAGCTCTCAGAAGCCAAGTTATGTTATATTCCTTAAGATTTATCTATGCAAGTTTGAAGTATCAATTATCTAAACACAGTTTTGTTTGCATATTTTCAGGATGTAGATATATATATATATATATATATATATATATATATATATATATATATATATATATATATATATATATGTCTTAATAAGGTTATCCAAAAAATAGTGCTCGATACCGTAGTAGAGCGCAATATATGTATGTGTGGGGAAAAAAATCACAAGACTATTTCATCTCTACAGGCCTGTTTCATGAGGGGGGGGTACCCTCAATCATCAGGAGATTTTAATGGGAGCATTCGCATACCATGGTTTATATAGGGCACAGAGTGGGTGGGTACAGGCTGGCGTAGGGGCGTGGTGATTGGCTCATGTGTTACCTAGGAGGTGTTTCCGTCTATGGCGGCATGCTGTTACAATTTCGCTGCGCTTGTTGAGGGATGACAGGTCTGGACGGTAAATAATAAACAGTTTCTCTTTCAAGCATAGGTTGCATCTTTTATTACCACTATTGTAAGGTGTGCTGGATGCAAGAATTTGCCATGTTATTGAATATTCAACATTATTGTCTTTGAGGTCCCAAATGTGTTTGCTGAGTTCTGTGGTATTTCGCAGGTTTTGGTTCCTGAAAGAAGCCTTGTGATTGTTCCATCTGGTTTTGAATTCTCCCTCGGTTAATCTACATATGTGTCGGATGTGTTAATGTCCTTGCGTATTACCTTAGATTGGTAGACAACTGATGTTTGTAAGCACCCCCCGTTGAGAGGGCAATCATGTTTCTTTCGACAGTTACAGCCTTTGTTGGTTTTGGAGTCGCTCTGTCTGGGGGCCGACGGCTCATTTGCAATTGTTTTGTTGTGGTTTGAGATGATTTGTCGTATATTGTTCATGCAGCTGTAGCTCAATTTAATGTTGTTCTTGTTGAATACTTTTCTTAGGGTGTTGTCTTTGGGAAAGTGTTTGTCAATCAGATTGAGGAATTTGTGTCCAATGTTAGTTGAGACGTTTTTGCTGTATGGCAAAAACGTTGGTATTTACCGTGATGACGGACTGGCAGTGTGTCGCGCCTCGCCAAGGAGCAGCGAGAATACCAAGAAGCGCATATGCCAAATTTTCAAAGAGAACGGCCTACGGATCACGATTGAAGCCAACAAGCAAACCGTCAACTTCCTTGACGTCACTTTCAACCTGAGAAATAACAGCTACCAACCATTCACGAAACCCAACACAACACTCCAATACGTGCACCATGACAGCAACCACCCACCCACCACCACGAAAAGAATACCTACCGGAATCAATAAAAGGCTATCGATGCTGTCATCTAGCAAAGCTGAATTTGACCAAGCAACCCCCCCGTACCAAAAAGCCCTTGATGAAAGCGGATACAATTTCACCCTCACCTATGAACCCACGCCAGGAAACCAGCCAAAAAAGAACAGAAAACGAAACGACATCATCTGGTACAACCCCCCATACAGCAAAAACATCTCAACTAACATTGGACACAAATTCCTCAATCTGATTGACAAACACTTTCCCAAAGACAACACCCTAAGAAAAGTATTCAACAAGAACAACATTAAATTGAGCTACAGCTGCATGAACAATATACGACAAATCATCTCAAACCACAACAAAACAATTGCAAATGAGCCGTCGGCCCCCAGACAGAGCGACTCCAAAACCAACAAAGGCTGTAACTGTCGAAAGAAACATGATTGCCCTCTCAACGAGGGGTGCTTACAAACATCAGTTGTCTACCAATCTAAGGTAATACGCAAGGACATTAACACATCCGACACATATGTAGGATTAACCGAGGGAGAATTCAAAACCAGATGGAACAATCACAAGGCTTCTTTCAGGAACCAAAACCTGCGAAATACCACAGAACTCAGCAAACACATTTGGGACCTCAAAGACAATAATGTTGAATATTCAATAACATGGCAAATTCTTGCATCCAGCACACCTTACAATAGTGGTAATAAAAGATGCAACCTATGCTTGAAAGAGAAACTGTTTATTATTTACCGTCCAGACCTGTCATCCCTCAACAAGCGCAGCGAAATTGTAACAGCATGCCGCCATAGACGGAAACACCTCCTAGGTAACACATGAGCCAATCACCACGCCCCTACGCCAGCCTGTACCCACCCACTCTGTGCCCTATATAAACCATGGTATGCGAATGCTCCCATTAAAATCTCCTGATGATTGAGGGTACCCCCCCTCATGAAACAGGCCTGTAGAGATGAAATAGTCTTGTGATTTTTTTTCCCCACACATACATATATATATATATATATATATATATATATATATATATATATATATATGAAATACTTGACTTGGTGAATTCTAGCTGTCAATATACTCCTCCCCTCTTAACCACGCCCCCGCCCTCAACCACGCCCCTGTCCCACCCCTGTCCCACCCCTGACCACGCCCCCACCTCCCGAAATCGGAGGTCTCAAGGTTGGCAAGTATGGAGTCATTCAAATAACTATAACATATAGACCATGCAATACGTTTACCAAAAAATCTGTCACTCCTAATCGCTAAATCCCATGAAATCTCATACGTCTAGTCTCTTACGTGAATGAGCTAAATAATATTATTTGATATTTTACGGTAATGTGTTAATAATTTCACACATAAGTCGCTCCTGAGTATAAGTCGCGCCCCTGGCCAAACTATGAAAAAAACTGCGACTTATAGTCCGAAAAATACGGTACTTGAGTAGTTTTTTACCGAATACTTATTTAATCTATTCTGCCTATTAAACCCTCTAAAAACAACTAACAAACCACCAATTTACATGCCGTGATCTGCTTATTAACCAAATTTTTGTGACATTATTTATACAAGCACTAAAGCTGAGGAACTACTTTTTTTAGGAAAACATATTTTTACTCAAGTATTCGTTATTTGGATGCCTACTTTTTTACTTTTACTTGAGTCATCACATTACTCTAGTCTAAAGTAATAATACTCACGGACTCAAAAAAATAATTTTTATCAAACATAGAAAGTTACAATGTACAGAAGGAATACTGTGGCCTGTGTATTGCAATTTCTGTGTACTGTCTGCAGGTAATAAGATACTGTAATAGACAATAGGATGATGTATGTCCATGGCCTTTCTTGGAGCTTTTAGGGGGGAAATAGTTACAGTAATTGTCAGAATAATATCAGCTTTCCTGGAAGTGATTGAGGAAATAATGGCTTATGAATAATAGCGCATGCAGTAAATACATTGCTTTAAAACAAGCTCCATTTGGACCAACACATCACTTAGGGAGGAATGATTGCAGAAGAACTGTACAGCAACAAAAAGGATTGTGCTGGAGCAGCAGAAATGGTCAAAATATTATTATTGAAGGAAAGACGGAGATAGATTGCATCGTACTTTTCAATCAGAACACATTTTCCATCTTCTTTTTTGCTCTGATATCCTTTTATGTTAGAAACTAACGATTTAAAGTTTGTCCGAACACCTTTTTGAATCGTACAATTAATGTCAAACACTTAATTCCAAAAAGCAAACTATGTTCTGGACCATAAATCACCACTTATTCTTTACTGCTCACCAGAGTTATTGTGCAGAAGTATGGGAAATAAATACAAAAGTACACTTATGTTACAAAAATGAAAGATGCTTCTCAAATGTTTTCTGTTACGCCCCCCCTAGGAAGAAGAATAAGTGATTATTACATTTTAACAGAAGTGTAAATAGAACATGTTAAAAGAGAAAGTAAGCAGATATTAACAGTAAATGAACAAGTAGATTAATAATTAATTTTCTACCACTTGTCCTTAATAATAGAATGATAAATGACACAATATGTTACTGCATATGTCAGCAGACTAATTAGGAGTCTTTGTTTGCTTACTTACTAATAAAAGACAAGTTGTCCAGTATGTTCACTATTTTATTTAAGGACAAACTTGCCATAACAAACATATTTTTAATGTACTGTAAGATTTTTTTGTTAAAATTAAAGGGGAACATTATCACCAGACCTATGTAAGCGTCAATATATACCTTGATGTTGCAGAAAAAAGACCATATATTTTTTTAACCGATTTCCGAACTCTAAATGGGTGAATTTTGGCGAATTAAACGCCTTTCGGAGCGATGACGTCACAACGTGACATCACATCGGGAAGCAATCCGCCATTTTCTCACTTTCGTCGGTGTGTTGTCGGAGGGTGTAACAACACGAACAGGGACGGATTCAAGTTGCACCAGTGGCCCAAAGATGCGAAAGTGGCAAGAAATTGCACGAAATTTGTTCAAAATACGAGGCTGTGGGGAAAGCCGACGAAATGGTCAGTCGTTTGTTCCGCACACTTTACCGACAAAAGCTATGCTACGACAGAGATGGCAAGAATGTGTGGATATCCTGCGACACTCAAAGCAGATGCTGACATCAACTCCAAAACTGGACAGATCAGCTTTCAGGAAAAGAGAGCGGATGAGGGTATGTCTACAGAATATATAAATTGATGAAAACTTTATTCATTACTCGCGGTTTTACGTAAATTATTATACATAAACTGTGTTTACCAATAATTTAGCTTAAAAACATTTATTTTTTTCAATCATTCGAGTACATTCGGGTTGTCTTGTGTAATGCAGTATTTTGTGTCTGTTTAGGTATGGTTAACCTGAGTGCTGAAATCGTGGAAAAATATGTTCTTAGTGCGCCTGAAATGGGCTGTCTGCACTCTTAAAGTGCATGTTGTTGCCAAATGTATTTCATATGCTGTAAACCTAGTTCATAGTTGTTAGTTTCCTTTAATGACAAACAAACACATACCAATCGTTGGTTAGAAGGCGATCGCCGAATTCGTCCTCGCTTTCTCCCGTGTCGCTGGCTGTCGTGTCGTTTTCGTCGGTTTCGCTTGCATACGGTTCAAACCGATATGGCTCAATAGCTTCAGTTTCTTCTTCAATTTCGTTTTCGCTACCTGCCTCCACACTACAACCATCCGTTTCAATACATGCGTAATCTGTTGAATCGCTTAAGCCGCAATCCGAGTCTGAATCCGAGCTAATGTCGCTATAGCTTGCTGTTCTTTCCGCCATGTTTGTTTGTGTTGGCTTCACTATGTGACGTCACAGGAAAATGGACGGGTGTATATAACGATGGTTAAAATCAGGCACTTTGAAGCTTTTTTTAGGGATATTGCGTGATGGGTAAAATTTTGAAAAAAACTTCGAAAAATAAAATAAGCCACTGGGAACTGATTTTTAATGGTTTTAACCCTTCTGAAATTGTGATAATGTTCCCCTTTAAGCCAGTAATGCAATGTTTGTGGTCCCCTTTATTTAGAAAGGTACCTAAATAATTTTGGTGCCGGTATCGGGACAACACTACACTACTATACACTTTGAACAAAAGTATTGGGATATGTGGCAATTACTCATAAATATGTCCGTGGGGATTTTTCTGCATTCATCCAGATGAACATTTGTGAGGTCAAAGGTCTACTTCACCTCAAAGGTGTTTGACGGTTTGAGGTCAGGGCCCTCTGGTTCCTCCAAAGCAAACAAATCCCAGCATGCCTTTGAGAAAATGGTCCCAGTAAGATGAAGAATGAAGATAGAGACCTAAACAAAAGACGTGATACATTATGAACATGAGTATATACACTATATTGCCAAAAGTATTTTGCCACCTGCCTTGACTCACATATGAACTTGAAGTGCCATCCCATTCCTAACCCATAGGGTTCAATTTGATGTCGGTCCACCTTTTGCAGCTATTACAGCTTCAACTCTTCTGGGAAGGCTGTCCACAAGGTTGCCGAGTGTGTTTATAGAAATTTTCCACCATTCGTCCAAAAGCGCATTGGTGAGGTCACACACTGATGTTGGTCGAGAAGGCCTGGCTCTCAGTCTCCGCTCTAATTCAGCCCAAAGGTGTTCTATCGGGTTCGGGTCAGGACTCTGTGCAGGCCAGTCAAGTTCATCCACACCAGACTCTGCCATCCATGTCTTTATGGACCTTGCTTTGTGCACTGGTGCACAGTCATGTTGGAAGAGGAAGGGGCCTGCTCCAAACTGTTCCCACAAGGATGGGAGCATGGAATTGTCCAAAATGTTTTGGTGTTCTGGAGCATTCAAAGTTCCTTTCACTGGAACTAAGGGGCCAAGCCCAACTCCTGAAAAACAACCCCACATCATAATTCCTCCTCTACCAAATTTCACACTCGGCACAATGCAGTCCGAAATGTACCGTTCTACCGGCAAACAAAAATATTTAGGAGCGAGGAAATTTCACGACTGGATTTGTCGCACAGGTGGCTTCACCGAGCTCCTGAGAGCCGCCCATTCTTTCACAAATGTTTGTAGAAACAGTCTCCATGCCTAAGTGCTTGATTTTATACACCTGTGGCCGGGCCAAGTGATTAAGACACCTGATTCTGATCATCATTTTGGCAATATAGTGTATTTATCTGCTTATTGTTGTGACAGACAAGCACGAGAAACACACCGATAGCTCCGGTCTTTACAAAACAGTCGCTTACGTGAAGTCACCATCGTTAAGAGCCGGGAACAAGGTTAGCACTCAGGTGTGGTAAGCTCCTTCAAACGCCCACGGTCCAGCCCATCAGCACACACTAGACAGCCATTACAGACACTACAGCTTCCCACTTGTGCTGCCCCTCGCCTGCACGCTCACCCTGCTGGGCTCACCCCGATAAACTTCTATTCTTCTGGGCTGTCCATCATCTGTGGAGAGAGGTGTGAAGGAGAGTTTCTAGGCTTTGATCTGTGATCATTGCCGAGTCACAAAGTGCGCCGCTGCGCACTGGACGGAATGTTTTTTTAATCTTCCACCCTCTGTTAAAAGTTCTCATGAAAGTCTTCACCGTCGCTGTGATGAAACAGCTCTTGGATGTGTCATTTGTTGGACCCCTGATTGATTTGTGCGTGCGTGTGTGTGTGCATTTAAATAGAGATGTTCAACTTCTACCACTCCACTGGATAATGACGTGTTGATGCACTGTGCCTACAGTCAGAAAATAGTGCGCACTCTTTTTGAGTGTGCGTTGATGTAGAGTGGAATTATACTTCAATAGGTTTATTATAATCACCCAGCTGTATGCATGTACCGTTATGTGCAAATTACCGTTAATGTCGTTTTAACAATATTTGAATGGCGACATATCGGGGTGGGCGATTTTGTAAATAGAGGGCCAGTGTTGCAGATGCTAATATAGATTTTTTTTGGGGGGGGGGCAGGTTATGAGATAATGGAATGATTTTGGATTTATTCTGTTGATTCTGATTAAAATCTGAGTAAAAGGGGAATAATAGTAATAATAATTGCATCATCATAAAACGGTTGAACAGGGGTCAATGCGTGTGCCTCACAAGAAGAGGGTCCTGGGTTCGATCCCGGGTGTGAATGTTGCCTGTCTATCTGTGTTGGCCCTGCGATGATGTACCTGGCCTTCCGTCTGAATGCAGCTGGGATAGGCTCCAGCACCACTGCTGTAGAAAAATGGATGGAAGGATTGATGGATGGATCATCACAAAACATTGAGACAAACACTTTAGCCTGACAAAAAATACTTGTGAAGTACACAACAATATATTTGTATAGTGAAGCAGAGTTCCCCATAAAAAATCTACGTAAACATGAATAATTGGTTCTACCTTGACAATAGTCCCTATTCTAGTAAAAAAAAAAAGACTGCATCTACGGTATATATATATATATATATATATATATATATATATATATATATATATATATATATATATATATATAAAAGACAAGTTGTCCAGTATGTTCACTATTTTGTTTAAGGACAAACTTGCAATAACAAACATATTTTTAATGTACTGTAAGATTTTTTTGTTAAAATTAAGCCACTAGTGCAATGTTTGTGGTCCCCTTTATTTAGAAAAGTACCTAAATAATTTTGGTGCCGGTATCGGGACAACACTACAATAGACCAGTGGTTCTCAAATGGGGGTACGCGTACCCCTGGGGGTACTTGAAGGTATGCCAGGGGGTACGTGAGATTTTTTTTTAATATTCTAAAAATAGCAACAATTCAAAAATCCTTTATAAATATAAATAAAAACCTAACTTTTTTTCCAAATAGTTCAAGAAAGACCACTACAAATGAGCAATATTTTGCACTGTTATACAATTTAATAAATCCGAAACTGATGACATTGTACTGTATTTTACTTCTTTATCTCTTTTTTTTCAACCAAAAATGCTTTGCCCTGATTAGGGGGTACTTGAATTTAAAAAAAATTCACAGGGGGTACATCACTGAAAAAAGGTTGAGAACCACTGCACTAGACTATACACTGTGAACAAAAGTATTGGGACATGTTGCATCATAAAACATCCCAATATATATATATATATATATATATATATATATATATATATATATACATATATATATATATATATATATAAATATATATGGCCAAAAGTTTGGACACACCTTTTCATTTCAATGCGTTTTCTTTATTTTCCAGACTATTTACATTGTAGATTGTCACTGAAGGCATCACCTGTGAAGAGAAGTGAAGTGAAGTGAATTATATTTATATAGCGCTTTTCTCTATTGACTCAAAGTGCTTTACATTGTGAAACCCAATATCTAAGTTGCATTTAAACCAGTGTGGGTGGCACTGGGAGCAGGTGCATAAGGTGTCTTGCCCAAGGATACAACGGCAGGAAGCGGGGATCGAACCTAGAACCCTCAAGTTGGTGGCACAGCCACTCTACCAACCGAGCTATGTCACCCAAGTGAAAACCATTTCAGGTGACTACCTCTTGAAGCTCATCGAGAGAATGCCAAGAGTGTGCAAAACAGTAAGCAGAGCAAAGGGTGGCTATTTTGAAGAAACTAGAATATAAAACATGTTTTCAGTTATTTCACCTTTTTTTTGTTAAGTGCATAACTCCACATGTGTTCTTGTGACATCGCATGGACAAAGATAAGACCTTCTGGAGGAACGTTCTGTGGTCAGATGAAACAAAAAATGAGCCGTTTGGCCACAATGCCCAGCAATATGTTTGGAGGAGAAAAGGTGAGGCCTTTAATCCCAGGAACACCATGTCTACCGTCAAGCATGGTGGTGGTAGTATTATGCTCTGGGGCTGTTTGGCTGCCAATTGAACTGGTGCTTTACAGAGAGTAAATGGGACAATGAAAAAGAAGGACTACCTCCAAATTCTTCAGGACAACCTAAAATCATCAGCCCGGAGGTTGGGTCTTGGGTGCAGTTGGGTGTTCCAACAGGACAATGATCCCAAACACACGCCAAAAGTGGTAAAGGAATGGCTAAATCAGGCTAGAATTAAGGTTTTAGAATGGCCTTCCCAAAGTCCTGACTTAAACGTGTGGACAATGCTGAAGAAATAAGTCCATGTCAGAAAACCAACAAATTTAGCTGAACTGCAACAATTTTGTCAAGAGCAGTGCTCAAAAATTCAGCTCGATCCACCTCGATCGAATTTGTATCAACTTGATCACTAATTATTGTTATTGCTAGGTGGTCCATTTTGCATTTAGTTTAAGTTAGGAAATTTGACTATATGCCCTATTTAACTGTTCTCCTTGGTGGAGATAGTAAGTTTAGCTTAAAGGAGAACTGCACTTTTTTTAAACAAACGTATCCTTCGCAATGAGAGACAAGAACACAGATGTCTTTTTTTTTCTTTTTTCTTTTTTTTAGAATTTTGAAGATGAAAAAAAGATGCGGCTAATGGGAGTCACCCTTGTAGCCTTCAAAGCCCTCTAAAACAACTTCAAACCCCTCCAATAACGTTTTATATACACACTGCAAGTCTACATATATAGACACATTCATAACAATACGTTATATGTACAATATTTACTGTATTTTGTTCATTTTAAGCAATACTTGACCTTCTTTCCTCTGCGCATTTACTTCCGTTTCCATGGAGGCGCACTTCTGACTTCCGGCAACAAATATGTGTTCCTACTTCCGGACATAATCAGAATCAGAATCAGAATCAGAATCAGCTTTATTGTCATTACGCAAGGTAACGAGATTGAGGCCATTCCATACAGTGCGATGTGTGCATGCTAGAAAAACAATGTGCAAATATATAGAAATATAAAAAATGTAGAAGTGAAATGAATATGGTGTGAAATGAATATATACATGAAAAAACAAAACAAAAACAGGGTGGTTGGTGGAATGGGTTATTGCACCGAAGAGAAGGCAGTTATGAGGGACAATGGGGCAGTCCGTTCAGGATGGTTATCGCCCTGGGGAAGAAGCTGTTCTTTAGCCTGTTTGTTTTGGTTTTAATGCACCTGTAGCGCTTCCCAGAGGGCAGCAGGTGGAACAGGTCAGAGCCAGGGTGGGTGCTGTCCTTGATGATGGCACTGGCTCTGTTGAGGCAGCGGGAGGTGTAGATGTCCGTCAGAGAGGGGAGAGGGCGGCCGATGATCTTCTGAGCCGTCTTGACCACTCTTTGCAGCCTCTCCCTGTCTGCTGCAGTGCAGCTGCCGTACCATACCGTAATACAGTAGGTCAGCAGGCTCTCGATGGACGAGCGGTAGAAGGTCAGCAGCAGGTCAGGCTTCAGGTTGTACTTCCCGAGGACTCTAAGGAAGTGTAGCCGCTGCTGGGCCTTCTTGATGATTGATGTGGTGTTGACTGTCCAGGAGAAGTCATTAGAGATGTGGACTCCAAGGTACCTGAAGGTGTGGACGCTCTCTACACGCTCGCCGTTGATGTAGAGGGGGGCAGGGTCGGTGCTGCTCCTCTGTAGGCAGCCTCGTCACCCCTGGAGATGAGCCCGACCACTGTGGTATCGTCGGCGAACTTGACGGTAAGGTTGTCACTGTGGGCCGGACTGCAGTCATGGGTGTAAAGGCAGTAGAGGAGGGGGCTCAGCACACAGCCCTGTGGGGAGCCGATGCTCAACGTGCGGGAGGATGAGAGGTGCGGGCCAAGTCTTACATTCTGGGGTCGGTCCGTTAGGAAGTCCCTTATCCAGGCGTTTGTGAGAGGGGGGAGGCCAAGAGTGTCCAGTTTATTGCAGAGTCTGTCCGGGATTATTGTATTGAAGGCAGAGCTATAGTCCACAGAGAGCATCCGGACGTAGCTCTGCTGCTGCTCCAGGTGGTTCAGAGCAGAGTGGAGAGCAACAGCGATGGCGTCCTCTGTGGACTTGTTCGCCCGGTATGCGAACTGGTGGGGGTCGAAGTCTGGAGGGATATGGTCCTTGATGTGCTGGAGAACAAGTCGCTCGAAGCACTTCATGATTACCGGAGTGAGGGCCACTGGTCGGTAATCATTCAGGCTGGTGATGGGAGACTTCTTCGGCACCGGGATTATTGTAGATGACTTCAGGCAGGATGGGATGACTGCCTGAGCCAGGGAGAGGTTGAAGATCCTGGTGAGGGGGGGAGCGAGCTGGTGGGCGCACGTCCTGAGCACCTTTCCAGGTACTGCGTCTGGTCCGGTAGCCTTCCTGGGGTTCACAGCCAGGAGCACTCGTCTGACACTGTGCTCCTGTACAGTGAGTGGAGTGGCGCCAGAGCCCGGTGGGGGCGGGGGCAGGGCTGGAGCAGATGAGTGTCGCTGGGGGGTTTCGAAACGGGCAAAGAAACAGTTAAGCTCCTCTGCCACGCAAGTGTTTTCTAATCATGGCAGATTTGGTAATAAACAACGACGACGACTATATTTGGATAATGTCGATTCACAAGCTGAATTTTTTGAAGCGGAGTATACAGAGGATGTATAGAAGCGAACGCGAAGAGAGAGTGAAACGTTGGAGCAGACGGAAGTTGAGAGAGTGAGGTCGGCGGGGCTTTGACGCTGAAAATGTGGAGCTTGGAGCCAAGCTATGCCGACAGAAAAGGAGTGCTTACCCAAAATCAACAGGTATTAGTATAGTACCGCGATATTAATGGACCAAATCAACAACTGTCCATCGAGTAAGTCACTATAATATTGATCATTACCGATTGGCAGGCCCGGCCCTAACCAATCTGGCGCCCTAGGCAAGATTTTAGGTGGCGCCCCCCCACATCGGCAGTGAAGTGTATATACTCACAAGAAACCGAATAGCTTTGTCTTTGACCTTTTTTTTTATACTCACAACTATACCTAATATATAAAGGGGTGGAAAAGTGACTATAAGGCAATAACAATGTAAACAAAAAACACCTGCTTAAAAGATCTAATACAAATGTCCCTGAGGAATGTAAGGTGGGAGTAATGTAATTACCTAACGTTACATTATTATTTTCCATAACAATTTAGCCCTCTCCACAATATTAACCCGACGTTAAAACAGAACTAGCTATTTATTGATTAGCAATTGCCGAATCATGTAACATTAGCTTAATGCTAAAAAGCCAGGTTACTATCACATTCTGTAACAGACAAATAATTTCATGTAGGCTAACGTTACCTACCTGCTACCTCTGTCTTTTCTCGTTTCTCCTTCTCTTCTTTTCTCTTTTTTCTTCCCTGGGCACCTGACAGTTTTGGCCGTTTTGACATCTTGTGTTGATTTTTTGATGTGGTGACGTCCAAAAAGAGTCATGATACGGGAAGGGAGGGGGCGCACCGTGCGGGGGGGGGGGGGAGAGGGGGGCGTAATGTTGTAACAAATAATATTTCTATTAAATAGGCTTTACTTTGCATTTTAATTAACGTGGGATTATTTTTTGTATTTAGAAATAATAGCACCAACTTTTTTTTTTTCTTTTTTTTTTTTTCTCCAACATTTGTGGCGCCCCCTGATGGACGGCGCCCTTAGCATTTGCCTATACGGCCTATGCCACGGGCCGGCCCTGCCGATTGGTACAAGAAATTTTAAAAAATAAATAGAAAATTTAATTTATTTTTTTATTTTTTTATTAAATCAACATAAAAAACACAATATATACATTATATATCAATATAGATCAACACAGTCTGCAGGGATACAGTCCGTAAGCACACCTGATTGTATTTCTTTATGAAAAAAATAAAAAATAAAAATAAAAATAAAATAAATTGGTTTCTCCAGTTTTAGCAGTTCTTCATTTTTTTGACCTAGGTTCCCCCGGGTACAGCAGACCTGTATAATGACGCTTGCTTGTAATAAAGCAACTTTTGGTTCAGTATAGCATCTCCGACTTCTCTTTTGATCCAGTGTTAGAATAATTATGTATATATTATCACACAACTTTTATGCTTAAGGGCCGTTGCTATGATTATTGTCAATTGTGTGGAAGTGGTATTTTTTCTTTGTCTGTGCAAAGCTGGCAATCCAAAAGATTGCAAGCCAGTCTGGTATCAGTGTTTGTGTCCAGGAACGGCCTGCTGACTGCCAAGGCCGAAAATCGCCGAGATGCAGAAAGAGCAGAGACAAGGCGATATCACCAGCGTCAACACATTTGCATTTTTGTATAATCATATATTGTGTCTAACTGGAGTTGTCGAGATTACTGCCTTCCCTCAGCGACAGCTTCAGTGATGTAACCAGGGACCTCCCAAATAAATAGATGAAGCACGCGGGCTAGACTTTTAGAACGTAGTTTGGATCTGTAACTAGAATACAGCCCAAATAACGTGTCTCCTCAATTGAGCAAAATTTAACTCTGTCTCTGCATGATTCCTTGCTTCTCGTCTGTTTTAATAGATGTCATCAGTGTTTGAACCTGACATCCAGCCACACTGCCGTGACATCCTTCTGTCCGGACGAGGATGACAAGACCAGGAATACACTTCCCTAGCCACCTAGTACAAGCCGATTTTTACAAGTTAGAATGCAAAAAACCCCCAACTTTGGTCTTCTTGTCTCTCATAATGATTGTGAACGACGGGCAAAATTCCCAAAAAAGTGCAGTTCCCCTGTAAAGTTGGGCCTGATAGACACTGCCCATTGCAGCAGTTTTATCAGAACTTGGCAACACTTAGCCATTGGAAATAAAATAATGCCACAGAATGGATGTTTGTCCAGTCAGTCCTTCCCGGATGAGTACGTGAAACAATCCATCGAGCATGTCAGGTTATAGTTCAAATGTATTGTATAAACGAATCACGTATTTTAACACGGCCTTTTCAGACACCCTTATTTAAATAATGTGACCATTTCCAGCTTTTTTCTGCCCTTACTTGAGTGACAGCAAGAATATAGACGAGAATTTAAGAGATCCGATTAATTCCACATTCACGTACCACACGCCAGCTGGTCAAGAGGAGGATGTGACATGAAAGCAGAGGACAGACTCAGCCAGTATTTCATTTCTGATGAAATAAAAGTGAACATTCCGTGTAACTTTAATTACTATCACACCATCTTTTCCCCTTGCATTGTAAAAAAAAAACAGGATTTCACAGCATTTACCAATAATATCCCTCTTCAAATCAAGACTAAAAACACACCAATTCCTGACTGATTATTCATTGTAAATCTTATCAATCTTTGTTGTTGTTGTTGTTGTTTTTATTCAATTTATTTTATTGTTTTGATTTTGTATGGTGTCCTTGAGTGCCCAGAAAGGCGCCTTATAAGTGAAATGTATTATTATTACTATTTTGTCAATAGTGAAATACTGTCAATAAAATTACCTCTAACATTATAGTACAACAAATGGCATTACCCTTATATTTCATAGCGTTTAACTGTTACAGTATATCACAGTAAAATACTACAATCATAGTACTCTCGGCAGGGTCCTTGAGGGTGCAGGGGAGTTTGCCCAACCAGTCTACATGTGCTTTGTGGACTTGGAGAAGGCATTCGACCGTGTACCCCGGAAAGTCCTGTGGGGAGTGCTCAGAGAGTATGGGGTATCGGACTGTCTCATTGTGTGGCGGTCCGCTCCCTGTACGATCAGTGTCAGAGCTTGGTCCGCATTGCCGGCAGTAAGTCGGACCCGTTTCCAGTGAGGGTTGGACTCCGCCAAGGCTGCCCTTTGTCACAGATTCTGTTCATAACCTTTATGGACAGAATTTCTAGGCGCAGTCAGGGCGTTGAGGGGATCTGGTTTGGTGGCTGCAGGATTAGGTCTCTGCTATTTGCAGATGATGTGGTCCTGATGGCTTCATCTGGCCAAGATCTTCAGCTCTCACTGGATCGGTTCGCAGCTGAGTGTGAAGCGACTGGGATGGGAATCAGCACCTCCAAGTCCGAGTCCATGGTTCTCTCCCGGAAAAGGGTGGAGTGCCATCTCCGGGTTGGGGAGGAGATCTTGCCCCAAGTGGAGGAGTTCAAGTACCTCGGAGTCTTGTTCACAAGTGAGGGAAGAGTGGATCGTGAGATCGACAGGCGGATCGGTGCGGCGTCTTCAGTAATGCGGACGCTGTATTGATCCGTTGTGGTGAAGAAGGAGCTGAGCCGGAAGGCAAAGCTCTCGATTTACCAGTCGATCTACGTTCCCATCCTCACCTATGGTCATGAGCTTTGGGTCATAACCGAAAGGACAAGATCACGGGTACAAGCGGCCGAAATGAGTTTCCTCCGCTGGGTGGCGGGGCTCTCCCTTAGAGATAAGGTGAGAAGCTCTGTCATCCGGGAGGAGCTCAAAGTAAAGCCGCTGCTCCTCCACATCCAGAGGAGCCAGATGAGGTGGTTTAGGCATTTGGTCAGGATGCCACCCGAACGCCTCCCTAGGAAGGTGTGTCGGGCACATCCGACCGGTAGGAGGCCACGGGGAAGACCCAGGACACGTTGGGAAGACTATCTCTCCCGGCTGGCCTGGGAACGCCTCGGGATCCCCCGGGAGGAGCTGGACGAAGTGGCTTGGGAGAGGGAAGTCTGGGCTTCCCTGCTCCCCGCGACCCGACCTCGGATAAGCAGAGGAAGATGGATGGATGGATGGCATAGTATTCTGTGATATCACAATAAATGACTGAAAATTCAAACTGATTTGTCTCCTAAAGGATTCCGTAGACTTTTGTACATGGTGGTGGTAAGCTGTTATACTGAGAGATAAATTGACAGTAAAATTACAATGGTGAATTTACTGCGTGTCCAAGTACCTCTGGGTCTTGTTCACAAGTGAAGGAAGAATGGATTGTGAGATCGACAGGCAGATCAGTGCAGCTATAAGGCAAAGCTCTCAATTTACCAGTCGATCTATGTCCCTTTCCTCACCGATGGTCATGAGCTTTGGGTTATGACCGAAAGGACAAGATCACGGGTACAAGCGGACGAAATGAGTTTCCTCCGCCGGGTGGCGCGGCTCTCCCTTAGAGATAGGGTGAGAAGCTCTGTCATCCGGGAGGAGCTCAACGTAAAGCCGCTGCTCCTCCACATCGAGAGGAGGTGGTTCGGGCATCTGGTCAGAATTCCACCCGAACGCCTCCCTGGGGAGGTGTTTAGGGCGCGTTCGACCGGTAGGAGGCCACGGGGAAGACCCAGGACACGTTGGGAAGACTATGCCTCTCAGCTGTCCTGGGAACTCCCAGAAAATGCTGGACTAAGTTGCTGGGGAGAGGGAAGTCGGTGCTTCTCTGCTTAGGCTGCTGCCCCCGCGACCCGACTTTGGCTAAGCGGAAGAAGATGGATGGATGGAAAAATGTAAAAACTGGGACAGCACAAACAAAAATGTTTGGAAAAGACTAACTTCTGTAAATACATTTATTTCCCAGTAAATTATTACTGTGAAAGTCTGTGATTAGCAGAGGTGGGACCAAGTCATTGTTTTGCAAGTCACAAGTAAGTCTCAAGTCTTTGCCCTCAAGTCCGAGTCAAGTCCCGAGTCAAGACAGGCAAGCCCCGAGTCAAGTCCAAAGTCAAGACTGGAAAGTCTCAAGTCAAGTCCTAAGTCCTGCATTTTGAGTTTCGAGTCCTTTCAAGTCCTTTTAACCACAGACTAATATATTAACACAGATTGTGTATGCTTTTCAAACGCTGTATT
This sequence comes from Nerophis lumbriciformis, assembly GCF_033978685.3. NCBI lineage: Eukaryota > Metazoa > Chordata > Actinopteri > Syngnathiformes > Syngnathidae > Nerophis > Nerophis lumbriciformis. The sequence goes on from NC_084574.2 coordinate 16,954,005, forward strand.
TATTTATTAAAACAAGTGCATTTTAAATTGCAGGAAAGAAAATTGTGCTGACATTGCACTTTATAATAGCACTATTAACCAGTCATTTTAAACATTTACTCATTCCTTTACAGAACAAACACATTGAAAAATAAAGTGTAAATGTACTTATTTGTACAAATGTATTAACATTGAAAAAACATGACATATACGTGAACATAACAAAAAAGTTGTACTTTTTATATGTCAGGGCCCTATGCTGCATTGCATTTGCAAAAGACCAAATTAGCCAAGAGTCTGTCAGTCATTTGTGCACGATGGGGGCGTAGTATGATGCCACCATGGCTGAAAACTCGCTCCACTGGAGCACTGGAGGCAGGCACTGCCAAGACTCTCGTGGCCACTCGGAACAGTGAAGGAAGAGTCTTCATGTTCAATGCCCAGAACAAAAGGGGGGAGAGAGTTGTTTTGGGTTGGTGCACTACTTGTAAGTGTATCTTGTGTTTTTTATGTTGATTTAATTAAAAAAAGAAAGAAAGAAAAAAAATTATTTCTTGTGCGGCCCGATACCAATCGATCCACGGACCAGTACCGGGCCGCGGCCCGGTGGTTGGGGACCACTGAGGTAAACAACCAACAGTATGTCAGAAAGCTAGCTAAAACGGTACACATATTCATAATATAGTATACATTTTAACTGACCTTTATTTTACTATTTTTGTCTTTTTTTAGGTGGCTAAAATACGCGGTGCTGCTGACCGCCGTCTAACGTTACGTGTGATATATTGACTAACGTAACCCTGCTTAAAAAAAATCACTGAACAAAAAGTATGAACAAGGTAGTGAACTGCAACAGATTCCCGTGTTTGCAATAACGTTATAACGTTAGCAGTGAGTTTACAGCCTCACTGATTTAACTACACAGCAAATAAAAGTCACGTTACTTAGCCAATAAACGTTATCTTACATTCAAAACTTACCGTTCTTTGTGCAACTTCAAATGCCGGACGAAGTTGGAAGTTGTTGCCTCTCCATCAGTAATTTTCGAACCGCATGTGTTGCATACTGCAAACCGGTTTGTGTTGACCACCTCGTAATTTTTATACCCAAACAAAATTATTTTAGGTATCATTTTTTGTTCACTGGCGTGTGGTTTGGACATGTCTTCTTCGTTGGTTGTCCTGCAATTTGATTGGATGAATGCTGTGTGATGAAAACAAAGTAGCTCTAATTTGATTGGCTGTTGTACTGAGACCACACCAGCTGACACACGCAATGCTGATAGACAAGTACACGATGAAAAATACGGAGCGCTCCCGAATAACTTTTTCATCTTTGGGTTTTGGGGAAAGTAGCAAGTCATGTCAAGTCATGTCAATTCAAAAGGCTCAAGTCCAAGTGAAGTCACAAGTCATTGATGTTAAAGTCTAAGTCGAGTTGCAAGTCTTTTTACATTTTGTCAAGTCGAGTTTAAAGTCATCAAATTCATGACTCGAGTCTGACTCGAGTCCAAGTCATGTGACTTGAGTCCACACCTCTGGTGATTAGCCCGTAAATTTACAGTGAACAGTTTCACTCTACGAACGGCGAGGCTGCCTACGTTAAAACGAATAAAAGCCTCTCCTAATTTCCTCGCCGTCATGATGAATTTCTCATCCATGGAGTCACAAACGTACTTTGGGCATAAAATTGGCCTATTTTGAAAATTGAAAGCCCACTGCTCCAACTTTGCAAATAACAATTTCAAAGCGGGACATCAAACCCAGCAGCATCTCCCTCCTCGCGCTCGGGTGAATTGCCTCGCAGGTCCGATAAACACGTTGCATAATGCAGCGTGGTCTCTGGGACAATCACAGCTGATTGCTCTCCATCATATTGAGTTCCGTGGAAATAAATGTGTCCTGACAAATTATTTCCCTGGGAAATATCCGCCGGGCCAAGCATTGTTTTGCGGTTCCAATCATACCCGTAGGCCTGACAGCTAATCAGCTCCTCTTAATGAAACCGGGATCCCATTTGAAATGCCGTATCTCTCAGACACTTTTTAAAAGTCCTCTCTGGCACCCAGACGCCGTGGTGCATGGATCACATAGTCCGACTTGTGAAATTGCCATATTCAAGGGGGACGAGTAAGTAGGGGAAAAAAAACAAGAGTGAGTCATGTGTGAATAGGAATATTGAAGCCACCCCCGATGGGCGGATGTCACTCTGCAAAACAGATGTACAGTTGGTGGTATATGTGGGAGCCACTCATCATCACCGCGTCCTTTCCACCCCAACACCTACGGAGCGTTTGCACAGAGGCGACACGCCCATCCTCCCACATCCACACCGGCAAAGAAACCAAGTCGGACTGTGTCGTTTCGGAAACAAATGAAACTTGTCTCGTCCTCGGCTACAAATGACGGCTTGTCCTCGAAGTTTTTCGCTCCGGCTGACATTTTGTCCCTGTCTCTTTGAATTGTTGCTGCACTCAGCCTCCTGGTGACGGATGTGCACTCTAACCTGATGATCCATTCCCAGAGGCAGAGTCTGCATGTGTGCGCGTATAGGAGGCCTTCTTACTTCAACAGCTGGCTCTCTCCAATAGGCTCTCAGTAAGTAATCACTGTTGCTTGGTGATGAGTGGGTTAGAAAGATGCAAACAGATAATGGAAGGATACACACACTGGATGCATCAATAAATATCAACCCTGACTTGTTTCAGTATTAGATGCTTTTTTTTCAAGGTTATTCCCAACTGAAAATGTAAGAGATAAAACGTAATATCGGTGATATATCGAGCCCAGGTCGAATAAGCAACAGAAGTGTGGAAGGGAGGATAGTTGTCGTCAATAATAAAAGTGACATGGGGATATAGATAAAGATTGTATGGGCAACTAAACAACGGGCGCCATGACTGCTGCCAAGGACGTGTGCGGCCATGCGTTACTTTCATTTGACGTTAGTTTTTTGGACGAAATAAACCAAAAATAATAAGTCTATACCAGGGGTGCCCACACTTTTTCTGCAGGCGAGCTACTTTTCAATTGACCAAGTCGAGGGGATCTACCTCATTCATATACAGTCAAGAAAATAAGTATTTGAACACCCTGCTATTTTGCAAGTTCTCCCACTTAGAAATCATGGAGGGGTCTGAAATTTTCACGGTAGGTGCATGTCCACTGTATGAGAGATAACCTAAAAAGAAAAATCCAGAAATCACAATCTATGATTTTTTAACAATTTATTCGTGTGATACAGCTGAAAATAAGTATTTGAACAGCTAGAATTCTGACCCTCAAAGACCTGTTAGTGCGCCTTTAAAAGTCCTCCTCCACTCTACTGTATTATCCTGAATCAGATGCACCTGTGTGAGGTCTTTAGCTGCATAAAGACACCTGTCCACCCCATACAATCAGTAAGACCCAAACATTCAGCATGGCTAAGAGCAAAGAGCTGTTCAAAGACATCAGAGACATAATTGTACAACTCCACAAGGATGGAAAGGGCTACGGAGAAATGGCCAAGCAGCTTGGTGAAAAAAGGTCCAGTGTTGGAGCAATCATTAGAAAATGGAAGAAGCTAAACATGACGGTCAATCTCAATGGGAGTGGAGCCCCATGCAAGATATCACCTCGTGGGGTCTCAATGATGCTAAGAAAGGTGAGGAATCAGCCCAGGCCTACACGGCAGGACTTGGTCAATGACCTGAAAAGAGCTGGGACCACTGTTTCCATGGTCACTGTTGGTAATACACTAAGACGTCATGGTTTGAAATCATGCATGGCACGGAAGGTTCCCCTGCTTGAACCAGCACATGTTAAGGCCCGTCTTAAGTTTGCCAATGACCATTTGGATGATCCAGAGGAGTCATGGGAGAAAGTTTTGTGGACAGATGAGACCAAAATTTACCTTTTTGGTCATAATTCCACTATGCGTGTTTGGAGGAAGAAGAATGATGCGTACCATCCCAAGAACATCATCCCTACTGTGAAGCATGGGGGTGGTAGCATCATGCTTTGGGGGTGTTTTTCTGCTATAGGGACAGGACGACTGTACTGTATTAAGCCATGTATTGTGAGATTTTGGCTAAAAACCTCCTTCCCTTAGTCAGATAATTGAAGATGAGTCGTGGCTGGATCTTCCAACATGACAATGACCCAAAGCACACAGCCAGGAAAACCAAGAAGTGGCTTCGTAAGAACCATATCAAGGTTCTGGAGTGGCCTAGCCAGTCTCCAGACCTAAATCCAATTGAAAATCTTTAGAGGGAGCTGAAAATCTGTGTTACTCAGCGACAGCCCAGAAACCTGACTGATCTAGAGAAGATCTGTGTGGAGGAGTGGGCCAAAATCCCTCCTGCAGTCTGTGCAAACCTGGTGAAGAACTACAGGAAATGTTTGACCTCTGTAATTGCAAACAAAGGCTACTCTACCAAATATTAATGTTGGTGTTCAAATACTTATTTTCAGCTTTATCACACAAATAAATTGTTAAAATATCATAGATTGTGATTTCTGGATTTTTCTTTTTAGGTTATCTCTCATACAGTGGACATGCACCTACCATGAACATTTCAGACATTTCTTGACTGTATATATATAATTTATATTTATTTATTTATGAAAGAGATGTTTTTGTTAACAAGTTAAAAGGTGTTTAATGATAATAGAAGCATGTTTAACACATATAGATTCCTTTCTTTCATGAAGACAAGAAAATAAGTTGGTGTATTACCTGATTCTGATGCCTTGCATTGATTGGAATCAGACAGTGGTGATGATAACGTCCACATTTTCAAATGGAGAGAAAAAAATACCACATGAAAGTGGTTGGTTTTTGGCATCTTATTTGTCCAGCTTCCATACTCGTTTTTACACACTTTACAAGAAATTTATTGACGGCAAACTCCGTGTCTTGCTAGCTTGTGCATGCCAGCTTTCTGAGACTCTTATTTTGTGTGCGCAGGCAGGATGAAGCAGCGCTTTTATTGTGAAGATAGGAACTGTGCAGTCGGTCTTTAGAGTTTTGACGGCAGGTGCGGCGTGAGAGTCTGTTGAAATAAAAAGTGTTTCTCAACTAATTTTTTCTTAATAATCTCACAAGACCCTCGAGTGCCTTGAATGTCAACAAAGTGACGTATTGGTGAAGATTGATGAGCGCTAATTTTTAGGTCTATTTTTTTTTTTTTTTTATCCCTGGCTGGCGAGCACTGACACATCCTCCGTGATCGACCGGTAGCTCGCGATCGACGTAATGGGCACTCCTGGTTTATATGGTCGCGATCAAAAGTTTACATACTCTTGTAAAGAACATAATGTCATGGCTGTCTTAAGTTTCCAATGATTTCTACAACTCGTATTTTTTTTGTTATAGAGTGATTGGAGCGCATACTTGTTGGTCACAAAAAACATTCATGAAGTTCGGTTCTTTTATGAATTTATTATGGGTCTACTAAAAAAAAATTACCTCCAAATTCTTCAGGACAACCTAAAACCATCAGCCTGGAGGTTGGGTCTTGGGCGCAGTTGGGTGTTCCAACAGGACAATGACCCCAAACACACGTCGAAAGTGGTAAAGGAATGGCTAAATCAGGCTTGTATTTAAGTTTTAGAATGGCCCTTTTCCAAAGTCCTGACTTAAATGTGTGGACAATGCTGAAGAAACAAGTCCATGTCAGAAAACCGATAAATGTAGCTGAATTGCACCAATTTTGTCAAGAGGAGAGGTCAAAAATTCAACCAGAAGCTTGTGGATGGCTACCAAAAGCGCCTTATTGCAGGGAAACTTGCCAAGGGACATGTAAGCAAATATTAACATTGCTGTTAGGGATGTCCGATAACGGCTTTTTGCCGATATCCGATATTCCGATATTGTCCAACTCTTTAATTACCAATACCAATATCAACCGATACTGATATCAACCGATATATACAGTCGTGGAATTAACACATTATTATGCCTAATTTGGACAACCAGGTATGGTGAAGATAAGGTACTTTAAAAAATTTTTTATAAAATAAAATAAGATAAATTAAAAACATTTTCTTGAATAAAAAATAAAGTAAAACAATATAAAAACAGTTACATTGAAACTAGTAATTAATGAAAATGAGTAAATTTAACTGTTAATGGTTAGTACTATTAGTGGACCAGCAGCACGCACAATCATGTGTGCTTACGGACTGTATCCCTTGCAGACTGTATTGATATATATTGATATATAATGTAGGAACCAGAATATTAATAACAGAAAGAAACAACCCTTTTGTGTGAATGAGTGTGAATGGGGGAGGGAGGTTTTTTGGGTTGGTGCACTAATTGTAAATGTGTGTATCTTGTGTTTTTTATGTTGATTTAATAAAAAAATAAAAATAAATAAAAACGATACCGATAATAAAAACACAGATACCGATAATTTCCGATATTACATTTTAACGCGTTTATCGGCCGATAATATCGGAATAAACTTCCAAGGAGCAGGGAAGCGAGGAAACAGCAGACCACACGATGATGTAAACATAGCCACACGCGGTAGTGATCACGCTTGTAATAACAATATCACTAAAACTTGGTTAATATTCAAATCACAAAATGTAAATGGAGTATTGTTCGCGGTTTTTGGATGGTTATTTATTGGGTTTTATGAGCGGTATAGAGGACCTCCATTTACGTACAGTACAGGCCAAAAGTTGTGACACACCTTCTCATTCAATGTGTTTTCTTTATTTTCATGACTATTTAGATTGTAGATTGTCACTGAAAGCATCACAACTATGAATGAACACATGTGGAGTTATGTACTTAAAAAAAAGGTGAAAAAACTGAAAACATGTTTTATATTCTAGTTTCTTCAAAATAGCCACCCTTTGCTCCGATTACTGCTTTGCACACTCTCGGCATTCTCTCCATGAGCTTCAAGCACACCTGTGAAGTGAAAACACTTCCAGGTGACTACCTCTTGAAGCTCATCGAGAGAATGCCAAGAGTGTGCAAAGCAGTAATCAGATCAAAGGGTGGCTATCTTGAAGAAACTAGAATATAAAACATGTTTTCAGTTAAGTACATAACTCCACATGTGTTAATTCATAGTTGTGATGCCTTCGGTGACAATCTACAATGTAAATAATCATGAAAATAAAGAAAACGCATTGAATGAGAAGGTGTGTCCAAACTTTTGGCCTGTACTGTATATTTGCAAGTTACAATGCATTAATAAAAAATACATCCGTCGTCATGTCTTTCATAAAGATTGTGAATGATAGGCGAAATTAAGTGCAGTGCAGTTCCCCTTTAAAGATGGAGAAACATTTTTCAAGGGTAAAATAAACACGGAGAATGTCTGCAACTTTGACAGAGCAATTAGTGACCAATACTGTAAACAAGGATTTGACAAATACCGAGGTCAAAATTCTGCAAATTCACGCTGTTCTCTTTCCGTTCCTCCATCCTTCTTTCGTCCCTTCTCTCCACATTCTATCGCTCTCTCTCTCCTCCTGCCAATTGTATTACGAGAGCACTAAGTAAAATGAACCACATGAAAACTTCACATGAACAAAAACATTTAAAGACGAATGACCGAATGCAATTAACAAAATACAAGTATTACAAGAGAAACAGTAACATTTAGGTTGTACAACCCAATACTAGTATTGTACTTTAGTATGCTGCTAAATTCCCTCATGGTTGCCAAATAAAACCTATGTGATCATTATTTAAAGCAGATAATATGAACAGAGAAAAGTTTAGTTTCTCTGACATAAAGTGTGTATATATCAGTGGCGGCCCGTGCGTTTCCCACCTAGGCCTTCAGTGATGCCCGACTTCAATGATTACCTCTCAAAATACCATTATTTATGTCACCACATGACAATTGCTGGAGAAATACTATACAGGAACACATTTACGCACTACTGTCCTTTGAAACACATCAACAGTGTACAAAACGGGTTATTTTCTGGTGCATTTAAAACGCATCAGCAATTGAAACATACCTTATGTGGTACTGTCAAAATTAAAATGGCAAAAAACATATTAAAAGTGAAAAAATAAAATATACGAACTCACTGTTCGACGCCGTATAAGCCAGTGGTACCCCTTGTCGTCGGCTTATTCGAGTGGAAATGGCGAGTACTATCATGTCCCATTTCATCGCCAGAACAGCTGAGCCAGCTTGCAGGGTCGGCCGACATCATCTCACAAGATGTAGTTTCTCTTTAAATATCCTTCTTAAAAATGGCCTTGGAAATATATATCTGCCACCTAATCAACGTTTGTTCTCCTTCTCCTTCTCTGCAACACTTCCTGCTTCCTGCTGAATTGAAACGTGTGATTGGATACTCACTTTGGAATGACAAGTGAGTATCCAATCACAGTCTTGTTAACATCAGGCTACCTAGATAGGCTACTGTCAACAACTTGTGATTGGATACTCACTTTGGAATGACAAGTGAGTATCCAATCACGGTCTCGTTAACATCAGGCTACCTAGTTAGGCTACTGTCAACAACTTGTGATCTGATTGGCTATCGCAACTGTCTATCAACTGTATGTGTTCTCAAATTCATCCGCTAACGGTCCCGGTGAGTATTCAATCGCAGGATGCGTAAATGTCACATTCAATGTGAGGCCATCTAGAAGGCCTTACTGACAACAACTCATGATCTGAATGGCTATCGCAACTGTCTATCAACTGTATGTGTTCTCAAATTCATCCGCTAACGGTCCCGGTGAGTATCCAATCACAGGCTGCGTAAATGTCACGTTCAACGTGAGGCCATCTAGAAGGCCTTACTGACAACAACTCATGATCTGATTGGCTATCGCAATTATCTATCAACTGTATGTCCGTTCACTTACAGTGCATAGACGCCCGCATTGTTGATTCTGAAGGCCTTGGGCAGATTTGGTACAGCATGGCAACATAAGCTAGCTGAATTCTGATTGGATGAAAACTAAATCTAAAAACACTGGAAGGAGCATAATATGACATAAAGAGAATACTATTACTTTTAGATATTTAGGGAAAATCAATTAAAAAATAATTGTATCTTTAATCATGATCATGATTTCTGGTTATGTTAGGCCAGCAGAGAAGGCCCTGACGGCACCACCACTGGTATATACGGTCCTGTTCACCTGACTGACATGACAAGTGACAATCAGGGGTGGACTTGGTCAAAAATTTGGCCCTGGACTTTTTGATCCGGACCGGTCCACTACAGTCCACGTGCAGATATTGTGCCAACTCACCCCATTGATGTACTTTATCACAGACCAAATAACAACCGCTATACTGAACAACATCCCTCTACATTCAGGAGCCGTGAACACATGAGAACTTACTTGTTCTTTAAAAAGGAGTAACTTAAGTCAAATTTGGGACTGTTTATTTATCAGTCACCCATTCTAAACACATTGCAGTGGCGTTATGTGAAGAAAGTATACAATAGGGTAAAACTTTGGTATGGGGAACATATTCACCATTAATTAGTTGCTTATTAACATGCAAATTAGTAACATATTGGCTCTTAATTAGTCATTATTAAGTACTTATTAATACCTTATTCTGCATGGTCTTATTATACAACTAACCCTAACCCTCTAACCAAATAACTCTAAATTAAGTCTTTGTTACTTAGAACAGTGTTTTTCAGCCTTTTTTGAGCCAAGGCACATTTTTTCATATTTTAGAGGCTTTTTCTCTTTTTTAGGTATTTTCCTGTAGCAGTTTCATGTCTTCCTTTGAGCGATATTTTCCGCATCTAATTTGTTTTAGCAATGAAGGATATTTCAGTTGTTTTCATCCTTCTTTGTGGGGACATTGTTGATTGTCATGTCATGTTCGGATGTACTTTGTGGACGCCGTCTTTGCTCTACAGTAAGTCTTTGCTGTCGTCCAGCATTCTGTTTTTGTTTCCTTTGTAGCCAGTTCAGTCTTAGTTTTCTTCTGCATAGCCTTCCCTAAGCTCCAATGCCTTTTCTTAGGAGTACTCACCTTTTGTTTATTTTTGGTTTAAGCATTAGACACCTTTTTACCTGCACCCTGCCTCCCGCTGTTCCTGACATCTACAAAGCAATTAGCTACCGGCTGCCACCTACTGATATGGAAGAGTATTACACGGTTACTCTGCCGAGCTCTAGACAGCACCGCCACTCAACAACAACACATCATTTGCAGACTATAATTACTGGTTTGCAAAAATTATTTTTAACCCAAGTAGGTGAAATTAGATCATCTCCCACGGCACACCAGACTGTATCTCACGGCACACCGCGGCACAGTGGTTGAAAAACACTGACTTAGAATATGTTCCCCATACTAAAGTGTTACCTAAAATAGGACTTAAATGGTTAATAAAAAACAAATAGTGTTATTGTTGTTTTCCAATACTTTAGATAACTACGTGCAGCCATAACTCACCATACTATTTATTTCATTTGAAGTTTAGTAAGTGACCGTTTTGAACCATTTATGAATATTTATCTGCTTCCACGCCATGCTGGAAGAAGGCACACCTGCTTTCCATAATATCACCTTCCTTATTAATATGCAGTTGCGTTTTCATCAACATTTAATATTTTATCCTCCTCTATCTCATGCGCTGTCGTCAGAGCAATGCAGAGAGCAGCTGCTGCTGTCAAACATCTCCTTCTTTTTTCATCACTTTTCATTAAAGCATTTCTTTTTTATCTCTTCATTTCCCTGTACCACCTTTTAGTTTTTACTTGAATTCTCTTATTTTTTCATCGTTAAAGATGCTTCTGGGCCTCTCATTGGGTCATTTGGCCAAAGTGCCTTGACAGACAAGACACGGACTGAGCCAATCAGCGTATGCAGTACTCCTGCCACCCCAAAGGGGGCAATAGAGAGGCAAACGTGTCACAATGAAGGAGCAGTGGGGTGAGTAGAAGAAGACTACTCATTCAACCTTGAAAAAAATCAAAATAAATTGCGGAAATCGGACATTCAACAACAACTGGACAACAAAGTATGAATGTTGTGGCCCGACCAAGTGCTCGAGTCATTGTTTCTTGTCGGATTTTTTAAGCAACAGACCAATGTTTTTCAACCTTTTTTGAGCCAAGGCACATTTTTTGCGTTGAAAAAATGCAGAGGTACACCTCCAGCAGAAATAATTAAAAAATGAAACTCAGTTGACAATAAAAAGTCGTTGTCGCAATTGTTGGATATGATTTTAAAGCATAACCAAGCATGCATCACTATAGCTCTTGTCTCAAAGTAGGTGTACTGTCACCACCTGTCACATCACGCCCTGACTTATTTGGACTTTTTTGCTGTTTTCCTGTGTGGAGTGTTTTAGTTCTTGTCTTGCACTCCTATTTTGGTGTCTTTTTCTCTTTTTTTGGTATTTTCCTGTAGCAGTTTCATGTCTTCCTTTGAGCGATATTTCCCGCATCTACTTTGTTTTAGCAATCAAGAATATTTCAGTTGTTTTTATCCTTCTTTGTGGGGACATTGTTGATTGTCATGTCATGTTCGGATGTACTTTGTGGACGCCGTCTTTGCTCCACAGTAAGTCTTTGCTGTCGTCCAGCATTCTGTTTCTGTTTACTTTGTAGCCAGTTCAGTTTTAGTTTTGTTCAGCATACCCTTCCCTAAGCTTCAATGCCTTTTCTTAGGGGCACTCACCTTTTGTTTTATTTTTGGTTTAAGCATTAGACACAATTTTACCTGCACGCTGCCTCCCTCTGTTTCCGACATCTACAAAGCAATTAGCTACCGGCTGCCACCTACTGATATGGAAGAGTATTACACAGTTACTCTGCCGAGCTCTAGACAGCACAGACACTCAACAACAACACATCATTTGCAGACTATAATTACTGGTTTGCAAAAAATATTTTTAACCCAAATAGGTGAAATTAGATCATCTCCCACGGCACACCAGACTGTATCTCACGGCAACCAGTGGTTGAAAAACACTGTTCTAGACAAGCAGCAACAAGTTGAACAATGGTAGAAATCCACATGAGAAAGCATCATCACGAAACTTGGTTAAATCTCAAGTAGATATTGTGTTTTATATTGAAATTGCTAACGTCGTGTTGTTTCTTTTGTCTGAGAGTAACTTTGGTGAGCAAAGCTCATATAATACATGCAGCGCCAAATTTGACCAGTACGGGGCAATAATGCTACACCTTAATTTTAATTGTGATGAGTCATATACCGGTACATTGTGTTTAATGTTTGATGTAGATAATGTTTAATTTATATATGCGTAAACATCTGTAGTTTATTGTGTGAACGTATTAACACTAAACCTATTTTTTTTATGTAAAATACACAATTGGCGTAATATTTTCGAATGTTTACTTTATGCTTATATTTTTAGTCTTATGAACTTAATGAAGGAAGAAGTGTAATGAAAGAAAACTTAGGAAGGAAAATAACTCAAAAGAAGGAACATGAGTCCTCAATAAAACTTCTGGTGCTTCTGTTTCTTCATACTGTTAACTATCTGCCTTGCTGCACACGCTGGGAACAAGTAGCAAGGGCAGAACAATGAATTCATTGACAGCGCAGTGTGAAAGCTGATGTGTTTACTTTGTAATTTAGTCAACACAGTCTCTAAGGAATGCTACCCGCGGACGCACTTTCTGACGAAACATCCACATTTTGATGTCCGGCCCCTGAGCCCTTGGGCTCTTAAAACTGTGGCCCTCTTCATGATGTAGCTGAATAGCCCCGGTCTATGGTTTCGTCATAGCAGTCTGCGAATAATCAAAGATCGTTTATTGTGAGAGGATGCTCTACCGTACGATGTCTTACACAAAGTATACTTGCAGTCAGTCATACCATCTTCTTTTCTCGCACTTAGAAAATACGGCGGACACGACCTCTGTGTCCTCAATGGTAGTTACGGCCATGACTGGAAGAAAGTCTTTCGTGGTGTTTTTTAATTATTACTATTATTAGTTATAATTAACTACATTTAAGTATGTGTGGTATTGGAACTACAATCCGACTCCTGTAAGCCATAGTCGATGCTAAAATGAACAAAGACACGGACAAGACCATCTTACGCCGTCATTTCTCGAGTGGGAACCAAATGTTCTCCCCAATCTGCGCTTACACCCGCCCTTCCCCAGCCTCCCAGCCAATCAACACAAAGTACACATGTAAACAAAGACGAACATTGGCAGAGAGAGCTGCACTTAATGATGCCTATAAGGCCATGGGAAACCACATCATCTGTTAAACACTGAATAAACTATACATGTCACATAACATAGGACCCACGCCGTTACAAATAAAATATTAAAAACATTAAATAATATTCAAAATATCTTATCAACCGATGTCAAGAAAATTAAAGAATATACAGTACAGGCCAAAAGTTTGGACACACCTTCTCATTCAATCTTTATTTTCATGACTATTTACATTACACGGAGTACCTGGAAAGGTGCTCAGGACGTGCGCCCACCAGCTCGCTCCCCCCCTCACCAGGATCTTCAACCTCTCCCTGGCTCAGGCAGTCATCCCATCCTGCCTGAAGTCATCTACAATAATCCCGGTGCCGAAGAAGTCTCCCATCACCAGCCTGGATGATTACCGACCAGTGGCCCTCACTCCGGTAATCATGAAGTGCTTCGAGCGACTTGTTCTCCAGCACATCAAGGACCATATCCCTCCAGACTTCGACCCCCACCAGTTCGCATACCGGGCGAACAGGTCCACAGAGGACGCCATCGCTGTTGCTCTCCACTCTGCTCTGAACCACCTGGAGCAGCGGCAGAGCTACGTCCGGATGCTCTCTGTGGACTATAGCTCTGCCTTCAATACAATAATCCCGGACAGACTCTGCAATAAACTGGACACTCTTGGCCTCCCCCCTCTCACAAACGCCTTGATAAGGGACTTCCTAACGGACCAACCCCAGAATGTGAGACTTGGCCCGCACCTCTCATCCTCCCGCACGCTGAGCATCGGCTCCCCACAGGGCTGTGTGCTGAGCCCCCTCCTCTACTGCCTTTACACCCATGACTGCAGTCCGGCCCACAGTGACAACCTTACCGTCAAGTTCGCCGACGATACCACAGTGGTCGGGCTCATCTCCAGGGGTGACGAGGCTGCCTACAGAGAGGAGGTCCTGAAGCTGACGGCCTGGTCTTCGGAGAACAACCTCGCTCTCAACACCAGCAAGACCAGAGAGATCATCGTCGACTTCAGGAGGAGCAGCACCGACCCTGCCCCCCTCTACATCAACGGCGAGCGTGTAGAGAGGGTCCACACCTTCAGGTACCTTGGAGTCCACATCTCTAATGACTTCTCCTGGACAGTCAACACCACATCAATCATCAAGAAGGCTCAGCAGCGGCTACACTTCCTTAGAGTCCTCGGGAAGTACAACCTGAAGCCTGACCTGCTGCTGACCTTCTACCGCTCGTCCATCGAGAGCCTGCTGACCTACTGTATTACGGTATGGTACGGCAGCTGCACTGCAGCAGACAGGGAGAGGCTGCAAAGAGTGGTCAAGACGGCTCAGAAGATCATCGGCCGCCCTCTCCCCTCTCTGACGGACATCTACACCTCCCGCTGCCTCAACAGAGCCAGTGCCATCATCAAAGACAGCACCCACCCTGGCTCTGACCTGTTCCACCTGCTGCCCTCTGGGAAGCGCTACAGGTGCATTAAAACCAAAACAAACAGGCTAAAGAACAGCTTCTTCCCCAGGGCCATAACCATCCTGAACGGACTGCCCCATTGTCCCTCATAACTGCCTTCTCTTCGGTGCAATAACCCATTACACCAACCACCCTGTTTTTGTTTTGTTTTTTCATGTATATATTCATTTCACACCATATTCATTGCACTTCTACATTTTTTAAATTTGTATATATTTGCACATTGTTTTTCTTGCATGCACACATCGCACTGTATGGAATGGCCTCAATCTCGTTACCTTGCGTAATGACAATAAAGCTGATTCTGATTCTGATTCTGATTGTAACTGAAGGCATCAAAACTATGAATGAACACATGTGGAGTTATGTACTTAACAAAAAAAAGGTGAAATACCTGAAAACATATTTTATATTCTAGTTTCTTCAAAATAGCCACCCTTTGCTCTGATTACTGCTTTGCACACTCTTGGCATTCTCTCGATGAGCTTCAAGAGGTAGTTTTCGCTTCACAGGTGTCATAGTTGTGATGCCTTCAGTGACAATCTCCAATGTAAATAGTCATGAAAACAAAGAAAACGCATCAAAATGAGAAGGTGTGTCCAAACTTTTGGCCTGTGCTGTACTTGTTAAATAACACCTAGGTTTTGTTTTTAATTAATACTTAGGCCTGCAAAACTACTGTAATTTAATGTTGGTCATTATGGTGGTACTTGGAGAGCCAAGTGTTTTGTGACGTGGTACTTGATGAAAAAAGTTTGAGAACCACTGCTAACGCAACAGTGAAGGTGGTATAAGTTAGGGTTGTATGGTATACCGGTTTTAGTACAGTACCATGATACTAGTGAATCATCGTCACGTCGTGTCCTGGCTGGTTTACGAACAGACGAGCATGTTCGGCAGCGCACAATCACAGAGTACTTACAAGCAGACACAGTGTGTAGACAGAAAAGGGAGAACGGACGCATTTTGGCTTAAAAACTAACGATAAAGGTGAAGTTATAACATGGAAACGCCCTCAGGAAGAGGTGCTTTAAGACATGGCTAGCTAGTGTTGCGTTTTGGACCAGTTGTTCCTCCCAGGGAATTCAAGTCACAAGTCGCTCCCAAGGTCTTTACGACATTTAAATTTGAGTACCGTATTTTCCGCACTATAAGCCGCCCCGGGTTATTAGCCGCACCTTCAATGAATGGCATATTTCAAAACTTTGTTCACCTATAAGCCGCCCCGGGTTATAAGCCGCGCCTACGCTGCGCTAAAGGGGATGTCAAAAAAACAGTCAGATAGGTCAGTCAAACTTTAATAATATATTACAAACCAGCGTTCTAACAACTCTGTTCACCCCCAAAATGTAATGTGCAAATGTGCAATCACAAAAATAGTAACACTCAAATTAGTGCAGAGCAATAGCAACATCAATAACTCAACGTTGCTCGAACGTTAATGTCACACAACACACAAAATAAACATTTAAAGCTCACTTTCTGAAATTATTTCTCATCCATAAATCCCTCGAATTCTTCTTCAGTGTCTGAATTAACAAGTTGGGCGAATACGGCATCCAAAATGGCAGGCTCCGTCTCGTCGAAGTCATCAGAGTCAATGTTGCTGTTGTTGTCCAGCAGTTCCGTGAATCCTGCCTTCCGGAAAGCTCGGACCACAGTTGAGACCGATATATCCGCCCAGGCATTTACAATCCACTGGCAGATGTTGGCGTATGTCGTCCGGCGCTGTCTCCCTGTCTTAGTGGCGCAGGTCATCTTGTTGCTTCCTCTACCTACGCACCATTTATGTTCAATTCTCTTGCTGCTGCTCTATTTCCGTGTTCTACTGCGTGACTTATTGCCTTGAGTTTGAATTCTGCGTTGTACGCGTGTCTCTTAATAGGAGCCATTTTGTGGTCTTTACAGATGTAAACACACAAATGAAATGAAACGTAATATCCGCGCGCTTCTTCTTCTACGGGGGCGGGTGCTTACCTTGGCGGTTGCTTACCGTAGAAGAAGAAGCGCTTCCTCTTCTACGGGGAAAAAAGATGGCGGCTGTTTACCGTAGTTGCGAGACCTAAACTTTATGAAAATGAATCTTAATATTAATCCATATATAAAGCGCACCGGGTTATAAGCCGCACTGTCAGCTTTTGAGAAAATTTGTGGTTTTTAGGTGCGGCTAATAGTGCGGAAAATACGGTAGAAAAACCACCAGAGACAGAATAGGTATTTTGTAATATATTTGCAAAGCTTTGCATATGTACATTGAGACCAGTCCAGCATAGAACATTCAATCGCCCCGCTAAGATGGTCTGCCCCCTTGACCAAAACCCCCTCTCCTCTTAAGTCTCTCTTCCTCCCCCCCTGGCAGTCATGTCTCACTAGCCAAAACACATGCTTATTATCTCTCTCTCTAACATTCCTCACTTCAAGGTTAAGCACCCAGTTTTGCAGACAACCAAAAGACCACATATGGAAGAAAAACACTAGCTGTTTTGTAATATGAAAATGAAATGAAAAGAAGTAACACTTAAATTCGGATATATGTAAATATCTGCCTCCGACACTAGCTAGTGGTTTCAGTCCAGCCCCAGTCGGTAGTGTTTTAGCTACTTCTAAATCACTAATCTTGGTCTCCATGGTGACAAATAAAGTAAGTTTCTTACAAGTATCATCAATGTAGGACGAGGAATTGCTAAACATGCTTCACTACACACCGTAGCTCACCGACGTCAAAATGTAAACAAACGCCATTGGTGGATCTACACCTAACATCCACTGTAATGATATCAAGTACAAGCACGTATTTAGTCGATACTACTATGATTACGTCGTTATTTTTTGGCATCACAACATCTTCTTTCGTTTTTTTAAAATGTATATTATGTTTATAAACTCAGGAAATATGTCCCTGGACACATGAGGACTTTGAATATGACCAATGTATGATCCTGTAACGACTTGGTATCGGATTGATACCCAAATTTTTGGTGTAATCCAAAACTAATGTAAAGTATCAAACAACATAATAAGTGATTATTACATTTTAACAAAAGTGTAGATAGAACATGTTAAAAGAGAAAGTAAGCAGATATTAACAGTAAATGAACAAGTAGATTAATAATTCATTTTTTACCGCTTGTCCTTAATAATTTTGACAAAATAATAGAATGAAAAATGACACAATATGTTACTGCATATGTCAGCAGACTAATTAGGAGTCTTTGCTTGTTTACTTACTAATAAAAGACAAGTTGTCTAGTATGTTCACTATTTTATTTAAGGACTTAACTGCAATAAGAAACATATGTTTAATGTACCCTAAGATTTTTTGTTAAAATAAAGCCAATGACATTTTTGTGGTCCCCTTTATTTAGAAAAGTATCAAAAACATTTTGGTACCGGTACCAAAATATTGATATCGGGACAACACTCGTGTAGTTAATTATATCATGTATTATCTTGTAGGATCGGAAGTAGCTTGTGTTTGCAATTGGTAACATAATCCGTTAAAAGCCGTTTTCTACTAAGGTCAAAGTGCACGTGTCCAACCGTATCCTTCAGGGAATTCCCCAAGGAAGCGGGAATCACAAGAATGTAGGTGTCGGGTTTAGAAAGAAGATTAAAGACCTTAGCAACATCTGGTTTAAGTTCCACACAAAGGAACCGAGGACAGGGGTCGGGGGTCCATCCATCCATCCATTTTCTACCGCTTGTCCCTTTCGGGGTCGCGGGTGGTGCAGGAGCCTATCTCAGCTGCATTCGGGTGGAAAGCGGGGTACACCCTGGACAAGTCGCCACATCATCGCAGGGCCAACACAGACAGACAACATTCACACACTAGGGACCATTTAGTGTTGCCTCCAGGCACCTTTTCTTTGAACTGTTTTGTAACCAAAGGCGACGGCTGTTTACGACCCCCCTTCCTTTAGAAACAGCTGTTGCCATGCAATCAGGGAAAGTCCAAATAAAAGAGGAGGCGTACAATCTTTCGTCAGAGCGTGTTGGGACTCTGTGCAAGGGTGCAGGTCTGCGCGTTTCTCCTCATTGAGCCAAATTTAATTCTGTCTCCATTTAATTCCTTGCTTCTTTGTCTGTTTAATAGATGTCATCAGTGTTTGAACCTGACACTATTACAAGTATCGATCCGTTGTGGTGAAGAAGGAGCTGAGCCGGAAGGCAAAGCTCTCAATTTACCGGTCGATCTACGTTCCCATTCTCACCTATGATCATGAGCTTTGGGTTATGACCGAAAGGACAAGATCACGGGTACAAGCGGCCGAAATGAGTTTCCTCCGCCGGGTGGTGGGGCTTTCCCATAGAGATAGGGTGAGAAGCTCTGTCATCCGGGGGGAGCTCAAAGTAAAGCCGCTGCTCCTCCACATGGAAAGGAGCCAGATGAGGTGGTTCGGGCATGTGGTCAGGATGTCACCCAAACGCCTCCCTAGGGAGGTGTTTAGGGCACGTCCGACCAGTAGGAGGCCACGGGGAAGACCCAGGACACGTTGGGAAGACTATGTCTCCCGGCTGGCCTGGGAACGCCTCGGGATCCCCCGGGAAGAGCTGGACGAAGTGGCTGGAGAGAGGGAAGTCTGGGCTTCCCTGCTTAGGCTGCTGCCCCCGCGACCCGACCACGAATAAGCCGAAGAAGATGGATGGATGGATGGACTAGTACAAGTAATCAAGTTAGCAGAGAAGACATAGGTGACCCAGGCAACAGGAGGGACATACTGTAAATAGTGACAATAGACCACATAGATGACATAAGCATAATAACAAGCATGTATCTCTTGGGAAACCATATTTCTGTCGCTCCTCATCAAACTTTGATGAGGAGCATACTTGCCAACCCGAGACTCCCGAAATTCAGCGCCTCTCCCGAAAACCTCCCGGGACAAATTTTCTTCCGAAAATCTCCCAAAATTCAGGCGGACCTGAGTGACGTGTCGACAGCCTGTTTTCACGTCCGCTTTCCCACAATATAAACAGCATGCCTGCCCAATCACGTTATAACTGTAGAATGATCGAGGGCGAGTTCTTGGTTTCTTATGTGGGTTTATTGTTAGGCAGTTTCATTAACGTCCTCCCAGCGCGGCAACAACACACAACAACAGCAGTCACGTTTTCGTCTGCCGTAAAGCAGTTCGTCTGCCGTAAACAGCAATGTTGTGACACTCTTAAACAGGACAATACTGCCATCTACTGTACATGCATATGTGACAACAACATCTACGGCTTTTTAGAGAGTGCAGTGCACAACTGCGCACACAAAAAGGAGACGAAGCAGAATGCATCATCAGAGAGGGTGTTCAGCATGGTTAGAAAAATAGTGACAGAATAAAACAAGGATGGACAATTCAACCCTTAACTCAACAATGAGTAGATGAGTGTTATGTGTGTTTGTATGTGTCAATAAATAAACACTGAAATTCAAGTATTTCTCTTTTATTTATATATATATATATATATATATATATATAATAAAATAAATATATATATATATATACACTGTATATATAATATATATATATATATATATATATATATATATATATATATATATATATATATATATATAATAAAATAAATATATATATTTATACTGTATATATAATAAAATATATATATATATATAGCTAGAATTCACTGAAAATCAAGTATTTCTTATATATATATTGTATATATACTGTATATATATATATATATATATATATATATATATATGAAATACTTGACTTGGTGAATTCTAGCTGTAAAGATACTCCTCCCCTCTTAGCCACGCCCCCAACCACGCCCCCGCCCCAACCACCCCCCCACCTCCCGAAATCGGAGGTCTCAAGGTTGGCAAGTATGCATCAAAGTCTCTTGAGTCACTTTGACCTGCGGTATAAGAACATCTTGGGCTGACTGATGGCCGACTTCCTCCCCGCTCCACCTCCTCCGACTGTTTACATGTTGAACTACACATTCTCCCGCCCCCGCCGCCCTCTTTCTCACACACCCGCACGCCTGCAAGTGTGTCGACGTGCAGCGAGTCACACAGCAGCCTCTGGTGTGCAAGACGGCGGACGGATTAGCAGAGAAACCGTACGAAGCGTCGTTCATCTCCCTGAGGACGGCTCGCTTAAAAAAAGCGTGGCTGTCCAAGAAGGAACATTTTTGCTGGTAAAATATTCACTCTGTGCGCTCGCTGTCGCTCTTTTTTGTTTTGTCCGCCACCGAGCGAGGAGGGGGAAGCGCAAAGACATTCTGGTTTGACAGGCTGGCGTCTTCGTGACACGCCACAACAACACAAAGTGCAAATGAACCGTTACTTCTGTGATTTCTTGCTCCACAAACTCATAACATATTTTAGGATTCACAAAGATAACCCTCCGAGCCGCCCAGATGATGAAACAAAACAGCTCCCCGTCTAATCCCAAACATGATTAATTCAGGGCCCAGAGAATATTTACACATGTTTCATCCCGGCTCATTAGGAAGACTCTTGTTTTAATTGCTTACAAAGGTCAGACCCACCGCTGGGTTCGCTTTTTTTTCCTCTTAGATGACGTCTCAAAGGTCGCTCATGGCCTCTAATTTAAATGTATTCATGAAAAACTGAAAATTTGATTGGCCACCAATCCCTATCGGACCATTTTTCGTGAAAAATTCCATGTCCATACACAGTGTGGAGCCGCTTCCCTAACTTAATCACCATCACCTCTATTGCGGAAAATAAACTAAAGTATACTTAGTATAAAAGTTAAAGTTCCACTGATAGTCACAAAATACCCTCTGCATTCGACCCATCCTTTTGTTCCACCCCCTGGGAAGTGAAGGGAGCAGTGAGCAGCAGCGGTGGCCCCGCTCGGGAATAATTTTGGTGATTTAACCCCCAATACCAGCCCTTGAAGCTGAGTGCCAAGCAGGGAGGTAATGGGTTTCCATTTTTATAGTCTTTGGTATGACTCGGCCTACCGATCTCAGGGCGGACACTCTAACCACAAGGCCACTGAGCAGGTAAATTGTCAATTATCATTATCACCGGGGGACTAGAGGACCAGGCTAAACATGTTACACGCAGGGTAAGAACAATCAGGAGCAGACAAGAAGGCATGCTAATCACTAAACTAGAAGTACTTAGTAGACTTTAAGAACAATGCGGTCCCCTCCAAGGTTTCTCATTGTATCCCATCGGGTTGAGTTTTTTCCTTGCCCTGATGTGGGATCTGAGCCGAGGATGTCGTTGTTGCTTGTGCAGCCCTTTGAGACACTTGTGATTAAGGGCTATATAAATAAACTTTGATTGACTGATTGATTGATTGCAGAAGGAAGCAAGCAGCCATTAACAGGGAGATTAATAAGAGTCTAAATCAGGGCTATTTAACTAGAAGCCCGGGGGGCCAAATCCAGCCCGAGAGTGACACTATGCCGGCCCCTGGGTTAAGTTTAAAACTTGGTAAACTTTTTTGCAGCATATTCCTAAAAACAATAGAGTGCTCCTGTTGTATAGAAGAACTTGGACCACAGTAAACACGATGGCAGATCCTCACATTGACATTTTATCATTGCTAATTAACATAAAACATTGAGGTCCAAACTCGTGATTTACATGACTGAGGCGTTCCTCAGGGCACCCCTTTAAGTCCTCTCCTTTTTGGAATTTTTCCCCCTGTTTTGCGATTTATGTAACCAAGGTGTTGACGTGACTTGTTTACTTCAGATGCAGTCATTCAACTTATTCAGGTACACTACTTGTGTTTTCTTAAAGGTTCCATTTTAGGTCCTCTTTTTTCATCATTTGATTTATTCCAGGGGTTCTTAACCCTTTTGACCTGGGGGCCCAACTTTTCCACTACGGCCCACTCAAATATTAACACTGAATTGGTCATCTTACTTTAGATTTTTATTGGATTCCATAATTATATCTAACCTACTTTGAGTTTGCAACCATGTCTACTGACATGAAACCATGTGTTAATCACAAAGATGATTTATTTAACACACAAACCTTAGGCTTAGGTCAGGCTGATGATAAAAAAAGGGTACTAACAAAATATACTGCGATTGAAGGGACTCAGATAACCGACAGAAAATAAATATACATACAAATTATGTTGTGCATACAACTAAACTGTCAATGGAATTAAAGTGCAAATGAAAATACAGCATCAACAATTTAGTCATATTTTTTGTGCTTAAAAAACGTCTCTATGACTTTAGCTCCAGGCTTCTTCTGTTTGTTTGATATTGTCATTACTGCCACACATGGTGGAAAAGTGTATTACAACTGAATACTGCTGCGACCCAACAATGGGCCCCAGCCCTATGGTTAAGAAACACTGGTCTATTTAACTAGTGGCCTGCGAGTTCAGTTCCAAAAACTTGTGAGACTCATTTTTTTCCCCGCAGATTCTTAAAAACAGCTCTTGTAACTCTGACAAAATAAAAAGACCAAAATCCAATGTCTACTGTAGAGGACGCTGGTTTTCAGGAATATACAAAATAAGACTAATAGTAAAGGGAGAAGTCCGGCCCCCATGGTCCTTAGTTTCCTGGAAATGTGGTCCCCAAAACAACTTAGTTGACTAGGCTTGGTAAAGATCTCGAAGACCACTCCAATTTTCATTTAAATCAGGTTGTTTAGAAATATTATTTACGAATCAAATACACTGCATAAGAAATGACTCATAAATAACTGATAAAAAAATAAATGTACATACAATTATGTTGTGCTAAAAGAAACTAATTCAATTTTTAAGTTGTTTTTAACCAAATTGTCAATAAAATAAAATAAAAATGAAAATACAGATCCAGCACTTTAGTCATATTTTTTGTGCTTAAGAAACATCACTATAACTTTAGCTGCAGACTTCTTCTGTTTGTTTCATATTGTCATTACTGCTACAAGTGGTGGAAAAGTGTATTACAACTAAATACTGCTGCGACCCATACGGCCCTCGAGGGGGCGCTCTCGCCCCAACAATGGGCCCCAGCCCTATGGTTAAGAAACACTGGTCTATTTAACTGGTGACCTGCGAGTTCAGTTCCAAAAACTTGTGAGAGACTGACTTTTTTTCCGCAGATTCTTAAAAACAGCTCTTATAATTCTGACAAAATAAATAGACCAAAATCCAATGTCTACTGTAGAGGACGCCGGTTTTCAGGAATATACAAAATAAGACTAAGAGTAAAGGGAGAAGTCCGGCCCCCATGGTCCTTAGTTTCCTGGAAATGTGGTCCCCAAAACAACTTAGTTTAATAGGCTTGGTCGGAAGCTCGGGGATCACTCAAATATTACATAATCTTACTCTGTATTACATTTAAATCAGGTTGTTTAGAAATATTATTTACGAATCAAATACACTGCATAAGAAATGACTCATAAATAACTGACAAAAAATAAATGTACATACAATTATGTTGTGCTAAAATAAATTTATCAATTAGTTTTGAACTAAACTGTCAAAAAAATAAAAATTTAAATGAAAATACAGATTCACCACTTTAGTCATATTTTTTTGCGCTTAAGAATCTTCTCTATAACTTTAGCTCCAGACTTTTTCTGTTTGTTGGATATTGTCATTACTGCCACAAGTGGTGGAAAAGTGTATTACAACTGAATACTGCTGCGACCCATACGGCCCTCGAGGGGGCGCTCTCGGCCCAACAATGGGCCCCAGCCCTATGGTTAAGAAACACTGGTCTATTTAACTGGTGGCCTGCGAGTTCAGTTCCAAAAACTTGTGAGAGACTCACTTTTTTGCCGCAGATTCTTAAAAACAGCTCTTGTAACTCTGACAAAATAAATAGACCAAAATCCAATGTCTACTGTAGAGGACGCCGGTTTTCAGGAATATACAAAATAAGACTAATAGTAAAGGGAGAAGTCCGGCCCCCATGGTCATTAGTTTCCTGGAAATGTGGTCCCCAAAACAACTTAGTTGACTAGGCTTGGTAAAGATCTCGAAGACCACTCAAATTTTCATTTAAATCAGGTTGTTTAGAAATATTATTTACGAAACAAATACACTGCTTAAGAAATGACTCATAAATAATTGACAAAAAATAAATGTACATAATTATGTTGTGCTAAAATAAATGTATCAATTAGTTTTTAACTAAACTGTCAATAAAATAAAAATGAAAATACAAATTCACCACTTTAGTCATATTTTTTGTGCTTAAGAAACTTCTCTATAACTTTAGCTCCAGACTTCTTCTGTTTGTTTCATATTGTCATTACTGCCACAAGTGGTGGAAAAGTGTATTACAACTGAATACTGCTGCGACCCATACGGCCCTCGAGGGGGCGCTCTCGGCTCAACAATGGGCCCAAGCCCTATGGTTAAGAAACACTGGTCTATTTAACTGGTGGCCTGCGAGTTCAGTTCCAAAAACTTGTGAAAGACTCACTTTTTTGCCGCAGATTCTTAAAAACAGCTCTTATAATTCTGATAAAATAAATAGACCAAGATCCAATGTCTACTGTAGAGGACGCCGGTTTTCAGGAATATACAAAATAAGACTAATAGTAAAGGGAGAAGTCCGGCCCCCCTGGTCCTTAGTTTCCTGGAAATGTGGTCCCCAAAACAACTTAGTTGACTAGGCTTGGTAAAGATCTCGGGGACTCCTCAAATTTTCATTTAAATCAGGTTGTTTAGAAATATTATTTACGAATCAAATACACTGCATAAGAAATGACTCATAAATAACTGATAAAAAAATAAATGAACATACAATTATGTTGTGCTAAAAGAAACTAATTCAATTTTTAAGTTGTTTTTAACTAAATTGTCAATAAAATAAAAATGAAAATACAGATCCAGCACTTTAGTCATATTTTTTGTGCTTAAGAAACTTCTCTATAACTTTAGCTGCAGACTTCTTCTGTTTGTTTCATATTGTCATTACTGCTTCAAGTGGTGGAAAAGTGTATTACAACTGAATACTGCTGCGACCCATACGGCCCTCGAGGGGGCGCTCTCGGCCCAACAATGGGCCCCAGCCCTATGGTTAAGAAACACTGGTCTATTTAACTGGTGGCCTGCGAGTTCAGTTACAAAAACTTGTGAGAGACTCACTTTTTTGCGGCAGATTCTTAAAAACAGCTCTTATAATTCTGATAAAATAAATAGACCAAAATCCAATGTCTACTGTAGAGGACGCCGGTTTTCAGGAATATACAAATTAAGACTAATAGTAAAGGGAGAAGTTCGGCCCCCATGGTCATTAGTTTCCTGGAAATGTGGTCCCCAAAACAACTTAGTTGAATAGGCTTGGTCGAGATCTCAGGGATCACTCAAACATTACATAATCTTACTCTGTATTACATTTAAATCAGGTTGTTTAGAAATATTATTTACAAATCAAATACACTGCATAAGAAATGACTCATAAATAACTGACAAAAAAATAAATGTACATACAATTATTTTGTGCTAAAAGAAACTAATTCAATTAATTTGTTTTTAACTAAACTGTCAATAAAATAAAAATGAAAATGAAAATACAAATTCACCACTTTAGTCATATTTTTTTGCGCTTAAGAAACTTCTCTATCCAGACTGCCACAAGTGGTCAAAAAGTGTATTAAAACTAAGTACCGTAGAAGTCCTTACGAACCACAGCTGAGAAACAGATATTTTTTGGGCACTCGCAGTCCCACTATGGTTAAGAAACAACAACACTGTTAATTGTGTAGCGTACATGTAGGAGGAGGGCACATCCATCCATAAATAGGTGGTGATGATACCAAGGGTAGTATCAGTGTATGATCGATACGAGAGTGATTAGATCGATGTGTATATTTTCACAAAATATTGTTTGGGGTTTTTTATGTTTAAAAACTGAGAATATTTACCTAAACACAGGAGGACTATGAGAGCAAAAATGATAAATAGATAGTAGTTTTTGTGTACTATTTGAATGGTTTGATCAACCAATTATACAAAATAAAGAGAGAATTAGGAATTAGTTAAAATATTGTGTTGATATTAGTCAAATCTCAATAGCACTAATAAATTAAATAAAAATCTCAGAAGGTTTTACTTGTGGATGATTGGTATCTGAATCGGCAGCATAAAACCTTTGGAACAACCGTAGATAAAACGTTGTCTTCCATTTCTGCAGTTTTTTTTGTTCAAATAAATTCACATCACCATATTGAGAATACAATCTGCTCAGGATATGGGTTTTATTTTTCCCCGTATTTTGATCACCATTGTTAACACCATTGCAACCAATGTTCATATTGTACAAAAATGGCACAATACAGTATCCATGACAATAATGAGGCGGAAGTGAAATAAGAGAAATGCCATCCACCTAATCATTATATTTAAAAAAACAAACAAATAAAAACATCAATGTACAAATACAATTACTGCTGAGTGTTATTGGGCTCGGTGTTGAAGCTGTCAGAGATGTGTTTTTTTTTTTTTTCAAATTCAAAGAAATGGAGCTAATGGCGCGTGTAAAGCTCGTTTTGTAAAAGCCTCTCCAACTGTGGCGTGCAACGTGGCGGGATGGGGGAGGGGGGGTGGGGGTACCGCCACCCTGCAGCATTTCAAGGCATGACACAAAGTAATATACTGTCATAGTGAGCATCATTTAAAAAAAATCATATTTGCAACTGCATGGGAACCAACGTCCTGTACAGTGGACATTTCTTGTTGCTCTATTTCTACTGTCAGGATTATATACAGTACAGGACAAAAGTTTGGACACACCTTCTCCTCATTCAATGCGTTTTCTCTATTTTCATGACTATTTACATTGTAGATTGTCACTGAAGGCATCACAACTATGACACCTGTGAAGCGAAAACCATTTCAGGTGACTACCCCTTGAAGCTCATCGAGAGAATGCCAAGAGTGTGCAAAGCAGTAATCAGAGCAAAGGCTGGCTATTTTGAAGAAGCTAGAATATAAAAGTTATTTCACCTTTTTTTTTTGTTAAGTACATAACTCCACATAGTTTTGATGCCTTCAGTGACCATCTACAATGTAAATAGTCATGAAAATAAAGAAAACACATTGAATGAGAAGGTGTGTCCTGTACTGTATGTGAAAGACTAACGTCCACTGCAGAGGACGCCGGTTCTCAGGATGTACCATTTTTTTAAGTGTCTTCATCGTCATGACGATTGCTATTAGCTCTCCTTCACCTGGAGTGTGTTGACGAGCTGTATTACTTAAAGGGGTCATATTATGCAATAACAACTTTTCTTACTTGTTGGCACTTGTTTTCATGTATTTGGTATCCTCATAAGTCCTGGAATTTTTTTTTTTTAAACCTTATTTCAAAATTATTTAAAAAAAAAAAAGGGCCTTTTTTTTGGGAGTGACGTATTTAGCCTTAGTTACATCAGCAGATATTTCAGTTAAAGTTTACCCGAAAACCTGTGCGAGTACGCCATTTTTATTTTTCGCAGTTGTAGTCCAAACAAAAACAGACAGCTTTACTCAAGACGGCATTGAATCGTGGAGACAGTTCCGACAATTCCTGGCAATGGTGGGTAGAATGAAGCTGTAAGTCCAGTCACCGTAGATCAGGGGTGTCAAACTCATTTTAGATCGGGGGGCCTCATGGAGAAAGATCTACTCCCAAGTGGGCCGAACTGGTAAAATCACGGCACGATAACTTAAAAATAAAGCATACTTGCCAACCTTGAGACCTCTGATTTCGGGAGGTGGGGAGTGGGGGCGTGGTTAAGAGGGGAGGAGTATATTGACAGCTAGAATTCACCAAGTCAAGTATTTCATACATATATATATATATATATATATATATATATATATATATATATAGATATCTACATCCTGAAAATATGCAAACAAAACTGTGTTTAGATAATTGATACTTCAAACTTGCATAAATAAATATTAAGGAATATAACATAACTTGGCTTCTGATTTTCAAAATGTAATGAATAAAATGCTAAAGTTGGTGATAAACAAGCAATTATTTTAATAATTAAATATGGTCATATTAAATGAATTATTATTATAATTTAAAATCAATTATTTCAAATATGTTTATTTTAATGTATAATTCTATGGCTGGATGTAATAAGGAGTCAGGAAAAAATACAAGTAAAAATACAATTGATTTTGATGTTTTTAGCAAAATATAGTAAACATGTATTTAGTTGTTTTTTTTTAAATTAATAA
Organism: Nerophis lumbriciformis; assembly: GCF_033978685.3. Classification (NCBI taxonomy): domain Eukaryota; kingdom Metazoa; phylum Chordata; class Actinopteri; order Syngnathiformes; family Syngnathidae; genus Nerophis; species Nerophis lumbriciformis. Next base: position 16,982,762 of record NC_084574.2, read on the forward strand.
ATAAAATAAAAATGAATATTTATTTTTAGGTAAGATAAACAAAACAATACAATTTATCTCTAGTCTGGATGATTTAGTTTTTGTCACCCTGTTGTCCTCCCGTCATGAAAAAAGGCTGTCCTCACTCAGGTCCGCATGGAGCTGGAGGGGGCGTGGCTTCTAGCTCCGGCTGAAAATCGGGAGATTTTCGGGAGAATGTTTGTCCCGGGAGGTTTTCGGGAGAGGCGCTGAATTTCGGGAGTCTCCCGGAAAATTCGGGAGGGTTGGCAAGTATGAAATAAAGACAACTTCAGATCTTTGTTTAAAAATAGAACAAGCACATTCCGAAAATGTACAAATCATAATCTTTTGGGGTTATTTTTTTTACACTTAGTATTCTATCTTTATTTGTCGTTATCTATATTTTTCGAATAAATTACGTGATAATGTTCATCAGTCAACTCATTGGTGTTCATTTTCAATCCATCAAGATAAATTACAGTATGTTATTTATGTAGTTTGACCATTTTCCTCGACTGATGTACTAACATCACGTGGTTTATTTTGTATTGACAAAGATACAAAGAATTGCTATTGCGACATCTAGTGGACACATTTAGAACAGCAGTTTCTTTCATTAAAAAATTTCAAGGTTAATTTTTATACTTAGCAAACTCATTCCGCGGGTCGGATAAAACCTGTTCATACGTTTGACACCCCTGCCATAGATGAAAACACATGTAATAATACGTTAGCGATGTAGCATTGTTAGCTCAACCGGCCTCCAAGTAGATGCGATATAAACAGACTACTCATATTGTAATCTTTCTGCATGGATGTACATAGTCCTTTCAAATAGACAATATAAAGACACGGAACCTGTATACTTGAAGCTTTATGGACGGAAATTAATATCAAACAAACCTTCAAGATGCCTTTACCGTCTCGGTTCTGATGCTCCTTCGCTTTCTTTGGCCTTCTGTTACGGGCCAGACTGACTGAGTGCTAAAAAAAAAAAAAAAGTTTATAGTTTTAGCTTATATTTGTCGGTAGTGTGCAGCTAACAACAGCATCCTTTGTAAGTGAGCTACTGTGTGGAACAATTTCCCTTGTGGACCAATAAAGTTTGTCTAAGTCTAAGTAAGGAAGGGGGCGTGGCCTGGAGGAGGGCTTTGGCACTTAAATAAAACCGCCCACAAAACTGCTCATTTGGAAGAGTATCAGAAAGTGGCTTAAAGATGGTCTGTAAAATCGATGCGGTACATGTTATGCAGACCACAAGGAAGTGTTTTAGATATTGATTCAAAATCATAGGACCCCTTTCAAAAAAAAAAAAAAAACCGTGACTAGGACTTTTGTTTTGTCTCAAATTGTGGCCCGAAATACTGACAGGCCAAGAAGTCCAAAGATTGACTCAACGCTACGCCGACGCTCTCCAAGCAGTCCCACCAGGATCGTACGTGTATGAAGGATGTGCAGAAAATACCGGTATTTACAAGCGCGGCGGTCCGTCAGCCGTATCGTCTCATGTCCCTCCTGCAGAGGATCTTCTTGAAGGACCTGCGGAAGTCGTTGTTGAAGATGGTGTAGATGATGGGGTTGAGCGCGCTGTTGCAGTAGCCGAACCAGAAGAAGAACTTGAAGAGGGTGTCCGGGACGGGGCAGGACTCGCACAGCGTCTGCAGCATGTACGTGAAGAAGAAGGGGAACCAGCAGATGACGAAGACGCCGATGACCACCGCCAGGACGAAGGTGAAGCGTTTCTCCCGGTTCTGGCGACCCTTCCAGCGACTTCCCTTGGTGCTCTTCTTCTGCACTTCGCCGTCTCCCGGTTTGATTTTGCCTCTCCCCTTGGCCGCCTTCTTTTTCATGGAGCAGGGGTTTTTGACTTTGTGGTCCGAGGAGGACGACTCCTCTATGTCCACGCCGTTGACCTCGCCCTCTTTGCCGCCGACTCCTTCCTTCAGCTCGATGTCCTGCTGCTCCTTCAGCTTGTCCGCCTCGCCTGCGGCCAAGCCGTTCTCCTTCTGGTTCGAAGGCGCCATGGGCGACTTGTCCCTCCGCTTCCTGTCCCCCGGTGGCGCCCGTGTCCTCTTTTTGGCGATCTGGTAGATCCTGACGTAGACCAGCACCATGATTACGCAGGGGACGAAGAAGGATCCGATGCAGGAGGAGATGACGTACCACTTGTCGTTATTGATCTTGCAAACCGGGTCCTCCTTGCTCTCCTCCTTCTGCATGGTGATGAGAGGCGGAAAGGAGATAACGGCCGCGATCACCCAAACGATGAAGATGATGCACTTGATGCGGCGTGGCGTCCTCTTCAGGTTGTACTCAATCGCCTGCGTGATGGACCAGTAGCGGTCCAAGCTGATGGCGCAGAGGTGAGCGATGGAGGCGGTGCAGAAAAGAACATCGAGCGCCAGATAGATCTCACACCACACCTCGCCAAAGTACCAATATCCCATCAGCTCGTTGGCCAAGGAGAAGGGCATCACCAGGGTGGCCACCAATATGTCCGCCGACGCAAGAGACACCAGGAAGAGGTTCTGCGGCGCCCTCAGGGCCCGGCTCGTAAACACCGCTATGACCACCAGTACGTTTCCAAAGACCGTCAGCAGGATCATGACGCCCACCAGCACGCTGAGCGGCAAGGAGATGTGCAGGCTCAAAGGGGTGACCCCGGGGAGCGTCTGGTTGGTGGTGTTGTCAAACCCCATGGAGCCGGGTGGTCCCACTTCCTGTCTTAACGTCCATTAAAATCCACAAGGAAGGAGGCACTCGGCGGGAGAGGACATTAATCGCTCCTCATGGTGCACTTACTCTCTGAAAATATGAAGAGAAACAAAATCGCTGTTTAATGACCTTCTATTGAATGTACTATGTACGGTAATCATGAAGGTGTTTCTTAGTTGGATCAGTCCATGTCTTTGGGGAGTCAACTGACCAGAAACTGTTTTTATCATCTCAGAAATATTTCTAAAGTGAGACATTTTTTGTCAAAATTGGATCTGGAAATGATCATTCACGCGTTCATTTCGTCTCATATTGACTATTGCAATTCTCTTTTCAACAAGTGAAAGCTAAAGAGACTTCAGACAGTACAAAATGCGGCTGCCAGACCCAGAACAGCCCACATCACCCCCGTTTTATCCAGTCTTCATTGGCTTCCAGTTGAAGGCCTACTGAAACCCACTACTACCGACCACGCAGTCTGATAGTTTATATATCAATGATGAAATCTTAACATTGCAACACATGCCAATACGGCCGGGTTAGCTTACTAAAGTGCAATTTTAAATTTCGCGCGAAATATCCTGCTGAAAACGTCTCGGTATGATGACGTCAGCGCGTGACGTCACGGATTGTAGAGGACATTTTGGGACAGCATGGTGGCCAGCTATTAAGTCGTCTGTTTTCATCGCAAAATTCCACAGTATTCTGGACATCTATGTTGGTGAATCTTTTGCAATTTGTTCAATGAACAATGGAGACAGCAACGAAGAAAGCTGTAGGTGGGAAGCGGTGTATTGCGGCCGACTGCAGCAACACAAACACGGCCGGTGTTTCATTGTTTACATTCCCGAAAGATGACAGTCAAGCTTTACCATTGGCCTGTGGAGAACTGGGACAACAGAGACTCTTACCAGGAGGACTTTGAGTTGGATACGCAGACGCGGTACCGTGAGTACGCTTCCAAACATTTGATCGCTTGCCCATACGTGCGTGCCACTATGTGCATGTCACGTACGTAACTTTGGGGACTTTGGGGAAATATATGTGCTGTATGAACTTTGGGGAGGTGAACGGTACTTTGGGCTGTGGGATTGAGTGTGTTGTGCAGGTGTTTGAGTTGTATTGGCGGGTTATATGGACGGGAGGGGGGAGGTGTTTGTTATGCGGGATTAATTTGTGGCATATCAAATATAAGCCTGGTTGTGTTGTGGCTAATAGAGTATATATATGTCTTGTATTTATTTACTGTCTTAGTCATTCCCAGCTGAATATCAGGTCCCACCCGCCTCTCACAGCATCTTCCCTATATGAATCGCTCCCACTGCCCTCTAGTCCTTCACTCTCACTTTCCTCATCCACAATTCTTTCATCCTCGCTCAAATTAATGGGGAAATCGTCGCTTTCTTGGTCCGAATCGCTCTCGCTGCTGGTGGCCATGATTGTAAACAATGTGCAGATGTGAGGAGCTCCACAACCTGTGACGTCACGCTACTCGTCTGATACTTCTGGTACAGGCAAGGCTTTTTTATCAGCGACCAAAAGTTGCGAACTTTATCGTCAATTTTTTCTACTAAATCCTTTCAGCAAAAATATGGCAATATCGCAAAATGATCAAGTATGACACATAGAATGGACCTGCTATCCCCGTTTAAATAAGAAAATCGCATTTCAGTAGGCCTTTAAATTCCGCATTAAGTTTAAGATTTTAGTCCTGACATTCCGTGCGTTGCATGGTGGGGCCCCTCAGTACATCACTGACTTGCTATGCCCCTACTCTTCAGGGCACAGCTTCCGGTCTTCAGGCCAGGGTCTTCTAAAGCAGTGTTTTTCAACCTTTTTTGAGCCAAGGCACATTTTTGTCATTGAAAAAATACGGACGCACACCACCAGCAGAAACGTTCAAAAATGAAACTGCACCAGGTTGTCTTTTTTTCTTTTAGTTCGTTGTTATTTTCCTGTGTGTAATGCTTTAGTTCCTGTCTTGCGTTCTTATTTTGGTGGCTCTTCCTGTTTTGTTGGTGGTTTCCTTTGAGTGCTACACTGTAAAAATAAGAAAGTTGAGAAAACGCAAATTTTCAAGGCAACATGATGCAACAAGATTTTTGCGTTTTCTCAACTTTTGACTACTGCTGGCCAGACACTGTTTTGGTAGTTAAACATAGTGAAACCTTATTTCTGAGTCCAACTAACTTGAAAACTATAATTATTTTTTACAGTGTACCAAAACAGTGTCTGGCCAGCAGTAGTCAAAAGTTGAGAAAACGCAAAAATCTTGTTGCATCATGTTGCCTCGAAAATTTGCGTTTTCTCAATATATTACCTGACCTGCTTTGTATCGGCAAACAAGATTTCAGTTTTGCGGACGCTACCCTTCTTTGTGGGGACATTGTTGATTGTCGTGTCATGTACGGACACATACTGTAAGTCTTTGCTGTCGTCCAGCATTCTGTTTTTGTTTACTTTGTAGCCAGTTCAGTTTTCCTGTCCTTTTGCATAGCCATCCCTATATGCTTCAGTGCCTTTTCCTAGCGGGACTTGACTTTTGTTCATTTTTGGTTTAAGCGTAACATACCTTTTTACCTGCACGCTCTCTCCCGCTGTGCTCTGCATATTGGGATCACGACAAACCATCCTCGACGCGTTCCGACTTCTACAAAGCAATGAACTACCTGCTGCCACCTACTGATATGGAGTATTACATTGTTACCCTGCCGAGCTCTATACAGCACAGATACTAGACAACGGCACATTATTTGCAGATTATAATTATTGATTTGCAAATAATATTTTATGGACCAATTAGGTGAAGTTTCATAATTTCCCAAGGCACACTGTTCTAAAGATCCCAAAAACTTGTTATTAAACCCGTGGAGACCTGGCATTCCAGGCTATAGCTACCAGACTCTGGAACAATTTGCACCAGTCCCCCCGTAATCTGTGTTGACACTTTTAAGAAACATTTGAAAACTTCTCTTTTTAGTAAAGCTTTTAGTTAATGCACCTTTAAACTATCCATTTTAATCCACTTTGTATTATTTTCATGATGTTGCCCGTATTGTTTTAATTGAATTGTTGTTTTACAAACCCCGTTTCCATATGAGTTGGGAAATTGTGTTAGATGTAAATATAAACGGAATACAATGATTTGCAAATCCTTTTCAACCCATATTCAATTGAATGCACTACAAAGACAAGATATTTGATGTTCAAACTCAAACTTTATTTTTTTTGCAAATAATAATTAACTTAGAATTTCATGGCTGCAACACTGTTCACCACTGTGTTACATCACCTTTTCTTTTAACAACACTCAAACGATTGGGAACTGAGGAAACAAATTGTTGAAGCTTTGAAAGTGGAATTCTTTCCCATTCTTGTTTTATGTAGAGCTTCAGTCGTTCAACAGTCCGGGGTCTCCGCTGTTGTATTTTACGCTTCATAATGCGCCACACATTTTCAATGGGAGACAGGTCTGGACTGTAGGCGGGCCAGAAATTCCCTTCGGGGTCGCGGGGGGGCGTTTGAGCCTATCCCAGCTAAGTGAAAACCATTTCAGGTGACTACCTCTTGAAGCTCATCGAGAGAATGCCAAGAGTGTGCAAAACAGTAATCAGAGCAAAGGGTGGCTATTTTGAAGAAACGAGAATATAAAACATGTTTTTCAGTTATATCACCTTTTTTTGTTAAGCACATAACTCCACATGTGTTCATTCAAAGTTTTGATGCCTTCAGTGACAATCTACAATGTAAATAGTCGTGAAAATAAAGAAAACGCATAGAATGAGAAGGTGTGTCCAAACTAGGCCTGTACTGTATATGTCCTTCAAAACTGACTTTGAAACAACGTTGCAAAATAGTTGTATTTCTAAATTGAGACAGTGTTGGTGTCCAACGTTGGATCCACGTTGTTGGTTGGGAAGTGACCAAATTTCAATGGTCAAATAACGTCACAACCTGACATTGAATAAATGTTGTCAAAAAGCATGTTGCTTCAACGTTGTATTTGTGTTGTAGAATATTGGTTGGGAAAGTACCAAATTTCAATGGTCAAATCAACGTCAGAACCCAACATTGATTAAACGTTGTCAAAAAGCATTTTGTTTCAACGTTAGGTTTGAGTTGCTAATTCTAGTTCTCAACGTTGTTTTAATGTCTTGTGCCTGCTGGGGTAAATAAATGATAAATGGGTTGTACTTGTATAGCGCTTTTCTACCTTCAAGGTACTCAAAGCGCTTTGACACTACTTCCACATTTACCCATTCACACACACATTCACACACTGATGGAGGGAGCTGCCATGCAAGGCGCTAACCAGCAGCCATCAGGAGCAAGGGTGAAGTGTCTTACTCAGGACACAACGGACATGACGAGGTTGGTACTAGGTGGGGATTGAACCAGGGACCCTCGGGTCGTGCACGGCCACTCTTCCACTGCGGTAAATCCTCTTCTTTGTGGCAGTTAAGTTTTATTTTGCTATGTGATTTTTACCATACATTCCGGATTATGGACTACATAAACCGCACCCACAACATTTTTTAAGAATTTTTTTCCCCCCCATATTTTAGCTGCACCGGTCTATAAGCCACAGATTTATACTTTGTGAAATTAGTTATTTACATAGAAATATTTTAAAATGTTTATATACATACTTTAATAGTTTCCAAACGGTGCCTGTAACAAGGCAGTAAAACGGACGATCAAACAAAACAGAAGTCATTGTCATGGACCCTCCAGCTGCGGAAACTCGCTCTCTATTCAGCTAAATCGACTCAATAATTCCACGGTGACGTCCTGGTGAACTTACCGGGGGATTTACGCAACTGAAACAATACAAAAAGCATGCCATTGTAAGTTAATAATACTGACACGGACACTGGTAAATGTGTTAGCATATTAGCTAATGCTAACGATGCTAGCTTGACTAAATTACGATAGCATGTACAAATCTGCACGAAAACACTAATATGAAACATGTGACGGTTTAGTACAGCCTGGTGTATACTCTCTTGTGTGCACCGCAGAGCTGTGATTGGTTAGCTTTTGAAGAGGAGGGTCCCCGACCACAGGAGAGCAGATATTGTGCTTGAAATGCAAAATATTATTGGATGAAATAAAGCAAAAAAGAATAAACATTTGCATGAAAACTGATATTGTGTATTTATTATCTTGGTGCGCTCTAAAAAATAATTACTGAATGAGTGTTTTTCAGTTTATTGTGCTGTTGTTGCGTCCAGAAGAAGTCAAAGTACGATACTCTTTTTAACTTTTATTGCCAATCTTGTGCCAACAACAGGTTCAATACCTACACAGAATTTTTCTCGTGCACACACCACACTTCTCATTCTCCGTCAACAATCTTTCAGGCGTTGAGATTAACACCAGCATGTCGTTAACTTACAACAGTTATTTACCAGTTCTGTTTGTTAACAATTACATGATAGCACTCTCTTGTCCCACGGCCAAATAATAGTAGCATTCTCTGCCGCGACTCGTTCAGAAGTCAACTTCGCGAACGTCGGGTTTATAAGTAAAACGTTTGTTGTTACAGTTTACAATAAGAAAATTCAGTATCTAGTCAACGACAGCTGCAGTTGCTCCTTCTGGAGACACTGCCCCTTAGTGTTTTGGAAGACAATTACACGTCTGGCGCCACCCCCGCACGGGAGAACTTTAAATCAAACAAGGCCTAAAGTATGAATTCCATTAGTTACATTGGAAAATGTACAAACGTTGCTTGGGAGTGATGAATGAAGAAACCATATGAGTAGAAACGCTATGGACCAAATACAAAAACGAAACGGCACTTGTACTTCAGGTTCAAGGCACTCAACAGAGGGAAATACTGGGAAAGTTCAACCCGCAGCACCTATTCCAAAAGATGGCGCCATAGCACAAACGGGGTTAAATCACCAAAATGATTCCCGGGCGCGGCCACCGCTGCTGCCCACTGCTCCCCTCACCTCCCAGGGGGTGATCAAGGGTGATGGGTCAAATGCAGAGAATAATCTCGCCACACCTAGTGTGTGTGTGACAATCATTGGTACTTTAACTTTAACTTTAACTTTTAAAACACCTGTTCAGTGCCTCTGCTTGTGTCTAATTAAAACTATTTGTTGAATACAAAACATAATGGCCGTTTCGCGAAGAAAAATCCATAAATTAGCCGCACCGTTTTACAAGACGCAGGGTTCAAAGCATAGGAAAAAAAGTAGCGGCATATATACCGGAAAATACTGCATGTAGTTAAGGTGTTGCTTTAGCTTGTTTACTTCAGATGCAGTCATGTTTTCCACTTCTTTAATTGTATTAATTATGTTCCTTAAGGTTCCATTTTAGGTCCTCTCTTTTTTCATCTTTTGGGATATTCAACTGGTCAAGAGACTCACATTTTTGCAGCAAATTCTTAAAAATGCTAGAGTGCTGTCATAGAGATGATATATAGCCTTTTTTTTTTTAAACAGCAGAGCGCTCCGGTAACTCTTGACAAAAAAACACAACCACTGTAGAGGACGCTGGTTCTTTGGAATATACAAAAATAAAACTAATAAGGGAGAAGTCCCGGGAGCCCCCAGTCCTTAGCTTTCCTAAAATGCGGCCCCTAAAATAATTTAGTTTAGTGCCTTGTTTAAGGGCACCGGAAAAAACTCACTAACCATCAGTGCCACTTTTCCTTTTCACACAGTTTTTAACCCTCCACCCTCCAATTCTGGCTACTATCGTCGTTTTAGTCACCATATATATATACATAAATGAACAAAATAAAACCTACATTTCCATCATATCAATAGAGCAGCAATAATGTATATGAACAAATATATATTAATAATATATAATATACATTTTATTTCAGGGGTTTTTTTTTTTTGGTTTTTTTTACTGAAACACAAAAATAGGTTGGATTTTGTCAAAAAAAAAATTGGATCATGAAGTTGCCTAAAAAAATTAAGCTATGTTGTTTGACTGTGACAATAATAATAATAATAATAATAATAAGAGTTTCTACACAAATCAAATATAAATTATTAAAATAATATCAAGATAAGAACACGCAATTGGTTTACTTATTAGCGTTATTGTATCATTTGTATGTATGTTGACATGTAATATATACATACATGTACACGTATATATCCATTCATATTACATTTAATTGGGAAAAAGTCAGCTCCTTTTTGTACACGCGTGGAAGGAGAGTGCTTACCTGAGGCGGCAGTGGCGGTCCTTGTGTCGGAGTGACGTTAACAACAGTCCGCGTGGAACTTCTTCAAGCGGATCGTTAAGAAGCCGAGCAGGTCGATCCGTAAGGCGGCCGTCAGGTCCTTCCTCCCCCGGCCAGCCTCCATGGGCGAGCGGCGCACACTTGCCGGCAACATCGGAGCCACTAAAGCAGCAATCATGTGAGCGGTTATTGTGCGGTGTGTGCGTGGATTAAGTGCGTGTATGTGTGTGCGTGTGCGTGGATAAAGTGTGTGTGTGTCTCTGGTGCTTACTAGCTGGGCGCCGCCACTCCCTCGCTTTATATCCCGCACACTGCAAAAAGTGACTGCTGACCGTCGAGCGCCGAACACCTTTAATAAGAACAAAAAAAATAAATAAAAAAAATAAAATAAAAAAAATCATGCGGGCGTAAAAATAACAAGAGCAGCTGCAAGTGTGCAGGATAACGTTTGTTTTTTGTACTTTTTTTTTTTTTTTTTTAATCACCATGGAACCATGAGGCAGAGTAAACACAGGTGGAAGTAATGACATTAATGGACGTTTTGTTCCTAGCCTCAACTAATAGGGCTGCTATAATGGAACACTCGCACCTAGCAAATGTCACAGAACAACTGCGTTGTTGTCATTTTTGTAGACATTTACACACTTACGGATGATACACAATTATTTAAAAAGACGTTTTTTGGGGGGGAAATTTTGCCTAGCTATTTTTATTTATTTATTTATTTTGCATTCCATTCATCCATTCATCTTCTTCCGCTTAGCCGAGGTCGGGTCGCGGGGGCAGCAGCCTAAGCAGGGAAGCCCAGACTCTCCTCTCCCTAGCCACTTCATCCAGCTCTTCCCGGGGAATCCCGAGGCCAGCCGGGAGACATAGTCTTCCCAACGTGTCCTGGGTCTTCCCCGTGGCCTCCTACCGAATGGACGTGCCCTAAACACCTCCCTAGGGAGGCGTTCGGGTGGCATCCTGACCAGATACCCGAACCACCTCTATGATTTTGCATTCTAACATGTAAAAATCAAGTGGCTATTAATGGGAGCAATCAATTCTACCTCTAAATCATTTCTAAAAAATGCATTCAAAAACCGTCAAAAAAGCTGTATTGACATCATCAACTGGTGAGCTGCTTTTAAGCCTAGGAGTTCTTGAAAGTTGGTTCCGGATCATAAGTAATGCTTCTTACTAGAGATGTCCGATATTATCGGCCGATAAATGCGTTAAAATGTAATATCGGAAATTATCGGTATTGTTTTTTTATTTAATTTTTTTATTTTTGTTAAATCAACATAAAAAACACAAGATACACTTACAATTAGTGCACCAACCCAAAAAACCTCCCTCCCCCATTCACACTCATTCACACAAAAGGGTTGTTTCTTTCTGTTATTAATATTGTGGTTCCTACATTATATATCAATATATATCAATACAGTCTGCAAGGGATACAGTCCGTAAGCACACATGATTGTTCACTAATAGTACTAACCTTTAACAGTTAATTTTACTAATATTTTCATTAATTACTAGTTTCAATGTAACTGTTTTTATATTGTTTTACTTTCTTTTTTATTCAAGAAAATGTTTTAAATTTATTTATCTTATTTTATTTTAAAACATTTTTTTAACTTCTCTCTGAGCTGCCACCTTAATGTGGTAGAGGAGTTTGCGTGTCCCAATGATCCTAGGAGCTATGTTGTCCGGGGGCTTCTATGCCCCCTGGTAGGGTCTCCCAAGGCAAACTGGTCCTAGGTGAGGGATCAGACAAAGAGCAGCTCGAAGATTTCTATGAGGAACACTGACAAGGAACCCAGATTTCCCTCGCCCGGACGCGGGTCACCGGGGCCCCCCTCTGGAGCCAGGCCCGGAGGTGGGGCACGATGGCGAGCGCCTGGTGGCCGGGCCTGTCCCCATGGGGCCCGGCCGGGCACAGCCCGAAGAGGCAACGTGGGTCCCCCCTCCAATGGGCTCGCCACCCATAGCAGGGGTCATAGAGGTCGGGTGTGATGTGAGCTGGGTGGCAGCCGAAGGCAGGGCACTTGGCGGTCCGATCCTCGGCTACAGAAGCTAGCTCTTGGGACGTGGAACGTCACCTCGCTGGGGGGGAAGGAGCCTGAGCTAGTGCGCGAGGTGGAGAAGTTCCGGCTAGATATAGTCGGACTCACTTCGACGCACAGCAAGGGCTCTGGAACCAGTTCTCTCGAGAGGGGCTGGACTCTCTTCCACTCTGGCGTTGCCGGCAGTGAGAGGCGACGGGCTGGGGTGGCAATTCTTGTTTCCCCCCGGCTCAGAGCCTGCACATTGGAGTTCAACCCGGTGGACGAGAGGGTAGCTTCCCTCCGCCTTCGGGTGGGGGAACGGGTCCTGACTGTGGTTTGCGCTTACGCGCCAAACCGCAGCTCAGAGGACCCACCCTTTTTGGATTCACTCGAGGGAGTACTTGAGAGTGCTCCCCCGGGTGATTCCCTCGTTCTACTGGGGGACTTCAATGCTCATGTTGGCAGCGACAGTGAAACCTGGAGAGGCGTGATTGGGAAGAATGGCTGCCCGGATCTGAACCCGAGCGGTGTTTTGTTATTGGACTTTTGTGCCCGTCACAGATTGTCCATAACGAACACCATGTTCAAGCATAAGGGTGTCCATATGTGCACTTGGCACCAGGACACCCTAGGCCGCAGTTCCATGATCGACTTTGTAGTTGTGTCATCGGATTTGCGGCCTCATGTCTTGGACACTCGGGTGAAGAGAGGGGGCGGAGCTTTCTACCGATCACCACCTGGTGGTGAGTTGGCTGCGATGGTGGGGGAGGATGCCGGACAGACCTGGCAGGCCCAAACGCATTGTGAGGGTTTGCTGGGAACGTCTGGCAGAGTCTCCTGTCAGAGAGAGTTTCAATTCCCACCTCCGGAAGAACTTTGAACATGTCAGGGGGAGGTACTGGACATTGAGTCCAAATGGACCATGTTCCGCGCCTCTATTGTCGAGGCGGCTGATTGGAGCTGTGGCCGCAAGGTAGTTGTTGCCTGTCGTGGCGGTAATCCTAGAACCCGTTGGTGGACACCGGCGGTGAGGGATGCCGTCAAGCTGAAGAAGGAGTCCTATCAGGTTCTTTTGGCTCATAGGACTCCTGAGGCAGCGGACAGGTACCGACAGGCCAAGCGGTGTGCGGCTTCAGCGGTCGCAGAGGCAAAAACTCGGACATGGGAGGAGTTCGGGGAAGCCATGGAAAGCGACTTCCGGACGGCTTCGAAGCAATTCTGGACCACCATCCGCCGCCTCAGGAAAGGGAAGCAGTGCACTATCAACACCGTGTATGGCGAGGATGGTGTTCTGCTGACCTCGACTGCGGATCGGTGGAGGGAATACTTCGAAGACCTCCTCAATCCCACCAACACGTCTTCCTATGAGGAAGCAGTACCTGGGGAATCTGTGGTGGGCTCTCCTATTTCTGGGGCTGAGGTTGCTGGGGTAGTTAAAAAGCTCCTCGGTGGCAAGGCCCCGGGGGTGGATGAGATCCGCCCGGAGTTCCTTAAGGCTCTGGATGCTGTGGGGCTGTCTTGGTTGACAAGACTCTGCAGCATCGCGTGGACATCGGGGGCGGTACCTCTGGATTGGCAGACCGGGGTGGTGGTTCTTCTCTTTAAGAAGGGGAACCGGAGGGTGTGTTCTAACTATCGTGGGATCACACTCCTCAGCCTTCCCGGTAAGGTCTATTCGTGTGTACTGGAGAGGAGGCTACGCCGGATAATCGAACCTCGGATTCAGGAGGAACAGTGTGGTTTTCGTCCTGGTCGTGGAACTTTGGACCAGCTCTATACTCTCGGCAGGGTCCTTGAGGGTGCATGGGAGTTTGCCCAACCAGTCTACATGTGTTTTGTGGACTTGGAGAAGGCATTCGACCGTGTCCCTCGGGAAGTCCTGTGGAGAGTGCTCAGGGAGTATGGGGTATCGGACTGTCTGATTGTGGCAGTCCGCTCCCTGTATGCTCAGTGCCAGAGCTTGGTCCGCATTGCCGGCAGTAAGTCGGACACGTTTCCAGTGAGGGTTGGACTCCGCCAAGGCTGCCCTTTGTCACCGATTCTGTTCCTAACTTTTATGGACAGAATTTCTAGGCGCAGTCAAGGCGTTGAGGGGATCTGGTTTGGTGGTTGCAGGATTAGGTCTCTGCTTTTTGCAGATAATGTGGTCCTGATGGCTTCATCTGGCCAGGATCTTCAGCTCTCACTGGATCGGTTCGCAGCCGAGTGTGAAGCGACTGGGATGAGAATCAGCACCTCCAAGTCCGAGTCCATGGTTCTCGCCCGGAAAAGGGTGGAGTGCCATCTCCGGGTTGGGGAGGAGATCTTGCCCCAAGTGGAGGAGTTCAAGTACCTCGGAGTCTTGTTCACGAGTGAGGGAAGAGTGGATCGTGAGATCGACAGGCGGATCGGTGCGGCGTCTTCAGTAATGCGGACGCTGTATCGATCCGTTGTGGTGAAGAAGGAGCTGAGCCGGAAGGCAAAGCTCTCGATTTACATGTCGATCTACGTTCCCATCCTCACCTATGGTCATGAGCTTTGGGTTATGACCGAAAGGACAAGATCACGGGTACAAGCGGCCGAAATGAGTTTCCTCCGCCGGGTGGCGGGGCTCTCCCTTAGAGATAGGGTGAGAAGCTCTGCCATCCGGGGGGAGCTCAAAGTAAAGCCGCTGCTCCTCCACATCGAGAGGTGGTTCGGGCATCTGGTCAGGATGCCACCCGAGCGCCTCCCTAGGGAGGTGTTTAGGGCACGTCCGACCGGTAGGAGGCCGCGGGGAAGACCCAGGACACGTTGGGAAGACTATGTCTCCCGGCTGGCCTGGGAACGCCTCGGGGTCCCACGGGAAGAGCTGGACGAAGTGGCTGGGGAGAGGGAAGTCTGGGCTTCCCTGCTTAGGCTGCTGCCCCCGCGACCCGACCTCGGATAAGCGGAAGAAGATGGATGGATGGATGGACATTTTTTTAAAAGTACCTTATCTTCACCATACCTGGTTGACAAATTAGGCATAATAATGAGTTAATTCCACGACTGTATGTATCGGTTGACATCGGTATCGGTAATTAAAGAGTTGGACAATATCGGAATATTGGATATCGGCAAAAAGCCATTATCGGACATCCCTACTTCTTACCTGGATATTACAAGGCTGAGGACATAATCCAACAAGTTGGTCAACTTTGACAGCCAATTTAGACCCGGTAATGGCGAAAACGACACAAAAAGACACTTGGTTCCACTTTCCTTCTTATGATTGTGTGGTATTCTTTATTTAAATGGGAATATATCAACATCCTAACAATTGGTATACCAGTGAAAGCAGACATTGTACAGTAAATGATGTTTTATTATGTTTGAAAGCTCCAGGGAAAGCAGGCATTGTACAGTAAGTGATGTTTTATTATGTTTGAAAGCTCTGATGAAGTCTGCATTCAGTAGTAATCAGTGATGCTGTCGAAAGAAAACGTGAACACTGTGATGCGTTTGAGAAATGGGCTTGACCCTTGCCTTTGCCTCGCTTCTGAGATGTGATGTCATTTGTAGCTGATACTGGGTAACTTGGGGAAATCTTGACTATTATACTGATACTAAAATATTGAAATTCAACGACTTGGTGCATTTGCAAACTGCTAAAATTATGCAGAAAGCAAACTATAACCTGCTATTCAAACTAAAAGAGGACACATATAACCATAGAGGAAACTCATTTAAAACATTTGTATGCACGTACAACACTTAAAACCTTTACCATATCCATATGTGGAATTAAATTATGGAATGGATTACGCAAGGAAATCAAACAAAGCACTAAAATGATTCAGTTTAAGAGACTGTTCAAACTATAAGTGGTCACAAAGAAGAACAATTATGATAAACATTTGAAACTTTAATTTTTTTTAATAATATTTAGTTTTTTGTTCTTTGTTCTGTTACAGAGAACAAAGAAATGGGATCAAATTGCTATAATATGAAAAGGGGTAGGATTAAATAAGCTTTGCGTCTTCCTGCTAGTGTTGTTCCGATATCAATATTTTGGTACCGGTACCAAAATGTATTTCAATACTTTTCTAAATAAAGGGGACCACAAAAAAATTGCATTATTGGCTTAATTTTAACAAACAAATCTTACAGTACATTAAACATGTTTGTTATGGCAAGTTTGTCCTTAAATAAAATAGCGAACATACAAGACAACTTGTCTTTTATTAGTAAGTAAACAAACAAAGACTCCTAATTTAGCTGCTATCATATACAGTAACATATTGTGTCATTTATCATTCTATTGTTTTGTCAACATTATTAAGTACAAATGGTAGAAAATTAATGATTCAACTACTTGTTAATATCTCTTTTAACATATTCTATCTACACTTCTGTTAAAATATAATAATCACTTATTCTCCTGTTGTTTGATACTTTACATTAGATTTGGATGATACCACAAATTTGGGGATCGATCCGATACCAAGTAGTTACAGGATCATACATTGGTCATATTCAAAGTCCTCATGTGTCCAGGGACATATTTCCTGAGTTTATAAACATAATATACATTTAAAAACAACGAAAAAAGATTGTGATGCAAAAAAATACTGATGTAATCATAGTAGTATCGACTAGATACGCTCCTGTACTTGGTATCATTACAGTGGATGTTAGGTGTAGATCCACCAATGGCGTTTGTTTATATTTTAACGCCGGGGAGTTACGGTGTGTAGTGAAGCATGTTTAGCTATTCCTCGTCCTGCAGGGATGATACTTGTAAGAAACGTACTTTATTTGTCACCATGGAGGCGAGGATGTTATAACTTCACCTTTATCGTTAGTTTTTAAGCCAAAATGCGTCCGTTCTCCCTTTTCTGTCTCCACACTGTGTCTGCTTGTAAGTACTCCGTGATTGTGCGCTGCCGAACATGCTCCTCTGCTCGTAAAACCAGCAATGACACGACGTGACGACGCCGCCTTGTCATGCCCGTTAAAAAAAGGGAGGGAGGAGGGGGGACTGGTACTTTTCTAGAGGCAGTATAGTACCGAATATTATTCATTGGTATCGCGATAGTATACTAGTACTGGTATACCGTACAACCCTACATCCTACTCTTTTTCGGATGTGCTGTAATGACACAACTGGAAATATGTGATGCATTACATTGTATTTGTACTGTATGCATGTTGGAAATAAACTGAAACTGAAACTGACTTGTACATCTCAGCCTGTTTTGTCTGTGTGGACACTGATGCCGCAGGCTAGTTTGTACTGCCCTCTTAGGGCATTTTGCTCAGCTACCCAAACAATGTCCCCTACTCTCAGGTTTCATTTTTAGTGTGCCATTTGCTTCTCACAAAGAGGTGAGGACCAGCACGTTGACACCATTTCTTCTAGAACTTGTTGATCTCGGAGGGATTGAGGTCATTTGCCGGAATCCTTCAAACTGGAAATGATCGGGGTTTCATTGGGGACTGATGGAATGGAATGGAACTTCATTGCCAATGCACTTAAAAAATTCAACCAAATTAAATATTCAGTGGATCTAACATGAATCATATCAGAACAAGAACACTGATGGGTCTCCTCAAGGGCGGCGCCCCGTGAAAGGTGGCAAAATGTAAACGCGGAGGGATGGGGACGAGTAAAAAAAAAAAGTCAATCTGTCACGTGTGGGGACACT
This sequence comes from Nerophis lumbriciformis, assembly GCF_033978685.3. Taxonomy (NCBI): domain Eukaryota; kingdom Metazoa; phylum Chordata; class Actinopteri; order Syngnathiformes; family Syngnathidae; genus Nerophis; species Nerophis lumbriciformis. The sequence continues at coordinate 17,000,380 of NC_084574.2, forward strand.
CCGGACAGGATGTGCAGGTAAGAACATGATTTATTCACAAAAACTCGAACAAGTGCCAAAACAGAAAACAAGCAAGAGAAAAAAATGTGCCGATCGCCCTCGAAACTGAGGCTAACACTTAGCATAGGCAAGAAGACCAGGAATACTCACGTAACTGTAGCAAAAGCAAACAAAGAAGCCAGGCCGACAGACCGGCAAAGGCAGGATTAAATAGTCCCTCTGATTAGTGCTCGGGAAACAGGTGAGCGTCCCGAGCACTAATCAGAGACAGGTGGAATCAATAAGCACCCATGGTAACGAAAAACAAACAAGGGTGCACAAAAACAGGAACTAAGGGAGTCCAAAACTAACAGAATATAACAAAAACTGACACAATCCCAGTTTAAACTGTGGGGCGAGTATCAGTTTGGGGCCGGGAAAGAACCTCTAACCACAATACCACTTATACACTTATGTTACATCACAACTAGAGATGTCCGATATTATCGGCCGATAAATGCGTTAAAATGTAATATCGGAAATTATCGGTATCGTTTTTTTTATTATCGGTATCGTTTTTTTAATTTTTTTATTAAATCAACATAAAAAACACAAGATACACTTACAATTAGTGCACCAGCCCAAAAAACCTTCCTCCCCCATTTACACTCATTCACACAAAAGGGTTGTTTCTTTCTGTTATTAATATTCTGGTTCCTACATTATATATCAATATATATCAATACAGTCTGCAAGGGATACAGTCCGTAAGCACACATGATTGTGCGTGCTGCTGGTCCACTAATAGTACTAACCTTTAACAGTTAATTTTACTAATTTTCATTAATTACTAGTTTCAATGTAACTGTTTTTATATTGTTTTACTTTCTTTTTTATTCAAGAAAATGTTTTAAATTGATTTATCTTATTTTATTGTATTATTATTATTTTTTTTAAGTACCTTATCTTCACCATACCTGGTTGTCCAAATTAGGCATAATAATGTGTTAATTCCACGACTGTATATATCGGTTGATATCGGTATCGGTAATTAAAGAGTTGGACAATATTGGAATATCGGATATCGGTAAAAAGCCATTATCGGACATCCCTACTTCTTACCTGGATATTAAAAGGCTGAGGACATAATCCAACAAGTTGGTCAACTTTGACAGCCAATTTAGACCCGGTAATGGTGAAAACGACACAAAAAGACGCTTGGTTCCACTTCGCTTCTTATGATTATGTGGTACTCTTTATTTAAATGGGAATATATCAACATCCTAACAATTGGTATACCAGTGAAAGCAGACATTGTACAGTAAGTGAAGTTTTATGTTTTTAATTTATTGATCTTATTTTATTTTATTAATTTTTTTTAAAAGTACCTTATCTTCACCATACCTGGTTGTCCAAATTAGGCATAATAATGTGTTAATTCCACGACTGTATATATCGGTTGATATCGGTATCGGTAATTAAAGAGTTGGACAATATCGGAATATCGGATATCGGCAAAAAGCCATTATCGGACATCCCTAATCACAACACACATAAAACATGACACTTGCAATTAGGGTGTGTGTGGACACCTGTCAGTTTATCTTGGACAATATTTATGACACATTTGTGCTTTGTCTTAAAGACTTAGACTTCCTTTTATTGTCATTCAAATTTGAACTTTACAGTCCAGATAACAACAATATTTTGTTGCATTAGCTCGTTGTAGTGCAGGATAAAAAAGCAGATATAAATAAATAGATTACTGTACAGATAAATATATTGCACTTTTGCATATGCATCCAGGTTTATGGATGTATGTTATATTGTTTTTATATTCCAGCGAGCTAATCCGTCTTTGGGGGGAATTGAGTGGATTATTATGATGCGTTCAAGAGTCTGATGGCCTGAGGGAAGAAGCTGTTACAGAACCTGGAGGTTCTGCTACAGAGGCTGCGGAACTTCTTTCTAGAGTCCAGCAGTGAAAACAGTCCTTGGTGGGCGTGGGAGGAGTCTCTACAGATTTTCTGAGCCCTGGTCAGGCAGCGGCTTTTTGCGATTTCCTTAAAGATGTGCTATTTAGATTTACTCATCCATCCATTTTTTACCGCTGGAGCCTATCTAAACTGCATTCTGACGGTAGGGGGATTTAAACAGTATGAAAAAAATGGAAAAGGAATTTTACCTTTGCAACCTCATTATACCAAGCGGTTAAGTTTTATATTCATAAATGTAAGGTTCTCAATACCCAACCTGTTTTTGTGCCTTTGAAAAACAGTTAAAACTTTACTTTAAAACGCTATCTACCTCTAACAACCAAAAAGCTGTGAAAACTATGATGCTATGCTCCAAAATTAAACTATTTATAGAACTTGCGTGAGCCTACACATTACTACATATACAGTATATATACACTATATTGCCAAAAGTATTTGGCCACCCATCCAAATGATGAGAATCAGGTGCCCTAATCACTTGGTGTATAAAATCAGGCACTTAGCATGGAGACTGTTTATACAAACATTTGTGAAAGATTGGGCCGCTCTCAGTGATTTCTAGCGAGGATGCCACCTGTGCAACAAATCCAGTCGTGAAATTTCATCGCTCCTAAATATTCCAAAGTCAACTGTCGGCTTTATAATAAGAAAATGGAAGAGTTTGGGAACAACAGCAACTCAACCACCAAGTGGTAGGCCACGTGAACTGACAGAGAAGGGTCAGCGGATGCTGAAGCGCATAGTGCAAAGACTTTCTGCACAGTCAGTTGCTACAGCGCTCCAAACTTCATGTGACCTTCCAATTAGCCCACGTACAGTACGCAGAGAGCTTCATGGAATGGGTTTCCATGGCCGAGCAGCTGCATCTAAGCCATACATCACCAAGTCCAATGCAAAGCGTGGGATGCAGTGGTGTAAAGCACGTCGCCACTGGACTCTAGAGCAGTGGAGACGCCTTCTCTGGAGTGATGAATCACGCTTTTCCATCTGACAATCTGATGGACGAGTCTGGGTTTGGAGGTTGCCAGAAGAACGGTACATTTCGGACTGCATTGTGCCGAGTGTGAAATTTGGTGGAGGAGGAATTATGGGGCGGGGTTGTTTTCCAGGAGTTGGGCTTGGCCCCTTAGTTCCAGTGAAAGGAATTTTGAATGCTCCAGGATACCAAAACATTTTGGACAAGTTCATGCTCCCAACCTTGTGGGAACAGTTCGGAGCGGGCCCCTTCCTCTTCCTCTTGACTGGCCTGCACAGAGTCTTGACCTGAACAAGATAGAACACCTTTGGGATGAATTAGAACGAAGCCTTCTTGACCAACATCAGTGTGTGACCTCACCAATGCGCTTTTGGAAGAATGGTGGAAAATTCCTATAAACACACTCCGCAACCTTGTGGACAGCCTTCCCAGAAGAGTTGAAGCTGTAATAGCTGCAAAAAGGTGGACCGACATCATATTGAACCCTATGGGTTAGGAATGGGATGGCCCTTCAAGTTCATACGTGACTCAAGGCTGGTGGCCAAATACTTTTGGCAATATAGTGTATCTACTTATATATATTTTACATTCTACTGTAATCACTTTATTGAATTAACGACCCCCTGGCGCTGTATTGTACTGTTTTGTACCATTTTTGTACTTGTTTTAATTATTCTTGTTCATATGTTTGTTTGTAAATGTTGAACTTTATAAATAAAGGTGTATATAAAAAATAAATAAAACAAATTAAAAAAATTAGGGTTCACACGACGAACGAAGTTCAACTTCGGGTGTTCTTGAAGAAGAGGGGAGGATGCAGAGCAGCTATCACTGTGCTGGACTCACTGGGATAATGGTTTGTCTGATCCTAATTGTCTGTTCTGTCTCTCAAGATGATCAATCTTTGCATTTCGGAAAACCTCTCCAAGATGTAATAATCCAGTTTGCAATTCCAAGATCGCCGCAGTATGTGTGGCCACAGTTCTACCCAGTCCGTCCATTGCTACGTGCAGCCTTTGGGCTGCCATAATCTTCCCAATTTGTCGATACACCAAAGCAACGCTCAATCCAATCAACAGTTCCAAATAGGTAGCTTTCGTCCACATCGGAAACCACAGGCACACGACTCGCCATTTCTCCCACAAGTCCCTCATTTATCTGGCCGCAAACGTTCCGTTGGGACAGGCACGTTCAATTATTTGCACACTATTGACAAGTATTGCATCGGAAATTTGGCCGCTGAAAAAAAAAAGACTGAAACTGAAACAGCACTGCCAAAACCGGATGTTGTGATGACTTATGTAGTCCCGGCATCTTCACAAATGACTCACAAAAGATTCCAATCTACAGTGGCCTCGTGGTTAGAGTGTCCGCCCTGAGATCGGTAGGTTGTGAGTTCAAACCGCGGCCGAGTCATAATAAAGACTATAAAAATGGGACTCATTACCTCCCTGCTTGGCACTCAGCATCAATGGTTGGAATTGGGGGTTAAATCACCAAAAATGATTCCCGGGCGCGGCCACCGCTGCTGCTCACTGCTCCCCTCCCCTCCCAGGGGGTGATCAAGGGTGATGGGTCAAATGCAGAGAATAATTTCGCCACATCTAGTGTGTGTGTGACAATCATTGGTATTTTAACTTTTAACTTTACCTCCCGATGCCAACATTTCAGATTTGTCGCACTTTGGCGCGTTTGGACTGGCAAAAAATATCTGCATATGTAGTATGGCAAAAATATTTATATTTCACCTACCGTATTTTTCTGACTATATGTCACAGTTTTTTTTCATAGTTTGGCCGGGCTCCAGTGCGACTTATATATGTTTTTTTCCTTTTTTATTATGCATTTTTGGCAGGTGCGACTTATACTCCGGTGCGACTTATACTCCGAAAAATACGGTAAATGTATTATTTTCTACTGTGTTTTCTATTTAATTATTTTTATGTTATTTTTTTTAATTGAAAAGTATCTATTATTTACAAGGTTCTTCCTTTCATCATTGCCATAAATTAACTTTGTAGTACAGATTAAATATTTACCTTCATTTTATTTATTTATATTATTTTATATTTACGTCTTTATTTATTAAAATTTTTATTAGGCCTATCAATTTTTTTTAGACTTTCTTTTCCTATTTTCCATGAATTTATTATTGCGCATCCTTCTTTTTCCCTTTACTTATTAGAAAATGGTAATACGAGAAGTTGCACAGAGGGCGCTATCAGTAATTGCTAGGACATTGGGAAAAATGATAATAAACAAACAAATGTGCCTTATTGAAACTTGTTTAGGAGCATGTTCCAAACAAATAAACTACTTTATTACAATTTTTAGGGGGCATTTGGGCCTGTATCTCATTTTTTTTTTTTATTGGAACATGTTTTTTTTTTATAGCCTTTTTACAAAATTAAAAATATTAACATGGTTCTCTCATCCTTTGATTTTTCAGTATGTGGTCTTTGGTGGAACATGTTTGGACACCCCTGCTCTACCTTATTCACTAGCCTGTATAGATGGTTCATATAATATAGCATTCTTTACATAACATGCAGACTGGAAGATGACGTTTGTAATAACAAATGTGTAAATGACATCATTGCACTGCAGTGTTGCGCCATCATCTTTGATCAAGAGGCGGCATTTTGTTCTTTGACACTTCTAAGGAACGTCTACCCATAAGTACAACATTGACTTTGTTGCCAAATGTGATCACTGTTCTAATCTCTCAGCAGGAGAAGACTTGAAAGAAGGTGTTATGTAATTCTGAGGCCTTTTGGTGAGGAAAATCAACAGATAACACAACCAAGGTAAACAAAACAGTATAACTGAATTGTATATGATTCAAAGAGTCACTAGAGAGAGAAGAAACATTTTCTACCGCTTGTCCCTGTCAGAGTTGCGGGGGTAACTGGAGCCTTTTCCCAGTGAAGTAAAATTGAATGTATTAATTTACACTGAACAAAAATATAAACGCAACACTTTTGTTTTTGCCTCCATTTCTCATGAGTTGAACTCAAAGATCTAAAACTTTGACTACATCATACTTGCCAACCTTGAGACCTCCGATTTCGGGAGGTGGGGGCGTGGTCGGGTGTGGGGCGGGGCGGGCGTGGTTAAGAGGGGAGGAGTATATTGACAGCTAGAATTCACCAAGTCAAGTATTTCATACATATATATATATACATCTACATCCTGAAAATTTGCAAACAAAACTGTGTTTGGATAACTGATACTTCAAACTTGCATAAATATAACATGAATATAACATAACTTGGCTTCTGAGAGCTTCAAAATGGAATGAATAAAATGCTAACGTTGTTGATAAACAAGCAATTATTTTAATAATTAAATATCGTCATTTTAAATGAATTATTATGATAATTTAAAATTAATTATTTCAAATATGTTTATTTTAATGTACCGGTATAATTCTATGGCTGGATGTAATAAGGAGTCAGAAAAAATACAAATAAAAATACAATAAATTTCTATGTTTTTAGCAAAATATAGTAAACATTTATTTATTTATTTTTTTTTTTTAAATTAATAAATATATTTATTTTTAGGTAAGATAAACATAATAATACAATTTATCTCTAGTCTGGATGATTTAGTTCTTGTCACCCTGTTGTTCTCCTGTCGTGAAAAAAGGCTGTCCTCACTCAGGTCCGCATGGAGCTGGAGGGGGCGTGGCCTCCAGTTCCGGCTGAAAATCGGGAGATTTTCGGGAGAATATTTGTCCTGGGAGGTTTTCGGGCGAGGCGCTGAATTTCGGGAGACTCCCGGAAAATTCGGGAGGGTTGGCAAGTATGGACTACATACACAAAATTCCTCTCAAATATTGTTCACAAATCTCTCTAAATCTGTGTTAGTGAGCATTTCTTCTTTGCCAAGATAATCCATCACACCTGTGAGGCGTGTCATATCAAGATGCTGATTAAACAGTATGATTATTGCACAGGTGCGCCTAAGGCTGCCCACGATAAAAGGCCACTCTGAAATGTGCAGTTGTATCACACAACACAATGGCACAGATGTCACAAGTTTTGAGGGAGCATGCAGTTGGCACTAGAGTCCACCAGAGCTGTTGTTCATTTCTCTACCATAAGTGGTTTCTAAAGGCGTTTCAGAGAATTTGGCAGTACATCCAACTGGCCTCACAACCGCAGCCCAGGACCTCCACATCCAGCAGGATGAGACTCCATGATCATCTGAGACCAGCCACCCGGACAGCTGCTGCAACAATTGGTTTGCATAACCAAAGAATTTCTGCACAAACTATGAGAAACCGTCTCAGGGAAGCTCATCTTGCATGCTCGTTGTCCTCATCGGGGTCTCGACCTGACTGCTGTTCTTCGTCGTAAACGACTTGAGTGGGCAAACGCTCAAATTTGATGGAGAGGTGTTCTTTTGTCACATGAATCACGGATTTCACTGTTCAGGGCAGATTGCAGCCAGCGTCGTTTGGAAGAGAGATTTGCTGATGTTAACAACGTCAATTGAGTGGCCCATGGTGGGAGTGGGGTTATGGTATGGACAACGAACGCATGTGCATTTTATTGATGGCAAGTTGCAATGCTCTGTACACAATTCCTGGAAGCTGAAAACATCCCAGTTCTTGTATGGACAGCATAATCACCGGACATGTCACCTATTGGGCAATTTGGGATGCTGTGGATCGGCGTATACAACAGCGTGTTCCAGTTCCTGCCGATATCCAGCAACTTGGCACAGCCTTTGAAGAAGAGTGGACCAACATTCCACAGGCCACAATCAACAACATGATCCATTATGCAAAGATGTGTTGCACTGCATGAGGCAAATGGTGGTCACACCAGATACTGACTGCTTTTCTGACCCCCCCAGACCTCCAATAAAGCAAAACTGCACATTTCAGAGTGGCCTTTTATCGTGGGTAGCCTATGCAATGATCATGCTGTTCAATCAGCATCTTCATATGCCACACCTGTGAGGTGAGTTGGATTATCTCGGCAAAGAAGAAATGCTCACTAACACAGCTTTAGACAGATTTGTCAACAATATTTGAGAGGAATAGGGCTTTTGTGTATATAGTTTTACATCTTTGAGTTGAACTCATGAAAAATGGGAGCAAAAACAAAAGAATTGTGTTTTTTAATTTTGTTTAGATTAAATGAGGTTCACGGAGAATATTAAAGTGCAACGTTTAGGTGTTCATATTATTTTGTCCCATCTAAGAAACAATATACTTGAGACAGTTTGCTTTGGGAATGACCAAAAATGCACATAAAACTGAAGAGATCATGTATGTACAGAATGTAACACTGCACCAGCGCCACTTAAGCACTTTGTCCAGTTTACATCTGCTGTGACAAGTAGAAACACACGAGCCTCCACCAGGGGGCAGTGTAGCGTACCCAGATGTAAAACCTCTTTTGCACAATCAGCCTTTTCATATAAAGCGATAAAGGAATGGAATGACCACACAACAAACTTGAAAAGTCTAACAGATTATTCTTCATTCACAATTGAAGTTAAAAAGTGGCTTTGGAGCAATCAAAGGTGGTCACACGGTCACTGAGGTGGGCACTATGTTTGACATGTGTTAGAATAATTATGTATATATTATCACACAACTCTTATGCTTAAGGGCCGTTGCTATAGTTATTATCAATTGTGATGAAATTGTATTTTTCTTTGGGGGGGTATGGTATTTTATTTATTTTTTTTGTCATAAAGAAATACAATCATGTGTGCTTACGGACTGTATCCCTGCAGACTGTATTGATATATATTGATATATAATGTAGGAACCAGAATATTAATAACAGAAAGAAACAACCCTTTTGTGCGAATGAGTGTAAATGGAGGAGGGAGGTTTTTTGGGTTGGTGCACTAATTGTAAGTGTATCTTGTGTTTTTTATGTTGATTTACTAAAAAAAAAAAAATATATATATTTTTATTTATTTTTTTATTTATTGTGCGGCCAGGTGGTTGGGGACCACTGCTTTACACCACTGCATCCCACGCTTTGCATTGGACTTGGTGATGTATGGCTTAGATACAGCTGCTCGGCCATGGAAACCCATTCCATGAAGCTCTCTGCGTACTGTACGTGGGCTAATTGGTAGGTCACATGAAGTTTGGAGCTCGTAGCAACTGACTGTGCAGAAAGTCTTTGCACTATGCGCTTCAGCATCCGCTGACCCCTCTCTGTCAGTTTACGTGGCCTACCACTTGGTGGCTGACTTGCTGTTGTTCTCAAACTCTTCCATTTTCTTATAATAAAGTTGACTTTGGAATATTTAGGAGCGAGGAAATTTCACGACTGGATTTGTTGCACAGGTGGCATCCTATTACAGTTCCACTCTGGAAATCACTGAGAGCGGCCCATTCTTTCACAAATGTTTGTAGAAACAGTCTCCATGCCTAAGTGCTTGATTTTATACACCTGATTAGGACACTTGATTCTCATCATTTGGATGGGTGCCCAAATACTTTTGGCAATATAGTGTATCTACGGAGTCAGGTTATTTCCCAAAAAGGTACTCTCACAAGCCACATGGCTTTCTTCAGTCATGTCGAAATACTGAGTGAAACTCTCCCGAGAAGTCGTTTTGTCTTAAAGTCACAGCCTGCATGGGATAGCAATTTTTTACAGCGTGCAGCTCAGTTGCTTAGCAGCAGCCTGAGCTTCACGGTGTGTGCATGTAGTATGTTTCATCAACACTTTGTGCCACTACTTCATTCACTTAGAAAACATTCCGTCTGTCACAGGTGCAACGTGAAAGCAGGTCAGACGAGACCGGCGACACAAACCAACATCAGGGTTGTGGAATAAAACTAGACTTTTAAGCACAGTACTTGGCCAATCCATCATCCTTGCATATCTGCTAACCCTAGCAGATATTTTGACAAGAACTGTGTTGTGAGTCATTTCCAGCAGTGTTCATTTTGACAGCAGTTTTTAAATTTAGTTTTAGTCGTATAGCCTTTTGACGAAAATTGAGTTTTAGTCATCTTAATTGATTTGGTTTTAGTCGACTAAATTTTAGTCGACAACATTTGAAGTGTGAAGTACAAACCACGTTTCCATATGAGTTGGGAAATTGTGTTAGATGTAAATATAAACGGAATACAATGATTTGCAAATCATTTTCAACCCATATTCAGTTGAATATGCTACAAAGACAACATATTTGATGTTCAAACTGATAAACTTTTTTTTTTTTGCAAATAATCATTAACTTTAGTATTTGATGCCAGCAACACGTGACAAAGAAGTTGGGAAAGGTGACAATAAATACTGATAAAGTTGAGGAATGCTCATCAAACACTTATTTGGAACATCCCACAGGTGAACAGGCAAATTGGGAACAGGTGGGTGCCATGATTGGGTATAAAAGTAGATTCCATGAAATGCTCAGTCATTCACAAACAAGGATGGGGCGAGGGTCACCACTTTGTCAACAAATGCGTGAGCAAATTGTTGAACAGTTTAAGAAAAACCTTTCTCAACCAGCTAATGCAAGGAATTTAGGGATTTCACCATCTACGGTCCGTAATATCATCAAAGGGTTCAGAGAATCTGGAGAAATCACTGCACGTAAGCAGCTAACAGATCCCTCAGGCTGTACTGCATCAACAAGCGACATCAGTGTGTAAAGGATATCACCACATGGGCTCAGGAACACTTCAGAAACCCACTGTCAGTAACTACAGTTGGTCGCTACATCTGTAAGATATTTAAGTACAGTATTTATCTTGATTCTAACAAAAAATATTTTTAGAGAACATAATATAATATTTTTATTTTGATCAAATTAAATTTGAAAAGATATGCAATTGCATGCGGTACATGATTTTTAATGTCAAAAGGGAAAGAACAAATATATTTAGTAAGACAAGATTACGCATTCTATTGACACATTATTTCCAGGCTTTCGCGGGCCACATAAAATAATGTGGCGGGCCAGAATTGGCCCCCGGGCCTTGAGTTTGACCCCTGTGCTCTATCGTCTTTAGTACAGTATGAGTCATTTCGAAATATTAGCTTTGGCCTACTTACTGTAGTGTAGCTGCCCGCATGGTTAGTCTGCAGACAATGCGTCCATATGTCCTCTCTTTCTTGGAAAGGGTAGAAGACATATTGTGTTGAGGTGTGTAACAATGCAGTAGACATAAAAGTTAAAAGTTAAAGTACCAATGATTGTCACACACACACTAGGTGTGGCGAAATTATTCTCTGCATTTGACCCATCACCCTTGATCACCCCCTGGGAGGTGAGGGGAGCAGTGGGCAGCAGCGGTGGCTGCGCCCGGGAATCATTTTGGTGATTTAACCCCCAATTCCAACCCTCAATTCCAACCCTTGATGCTGAGTGCCAAGCAGGGAGGTAATGGGTCCCATTTTTATAGTCTTTGGTATGACTCGGCCGGGATTTGAACTCCCAACCTACCGATCTCAGGACGGACACTCTAACCACTAGGCCACTGAGTAGGTACTAGGCCACTGAGACATGCAGCAATATGATAATTTCATATCACAGTTATTGTGACCAAAATTATCCTGGTTATCATTATGATTGTGGTATTGTTGAATTTGCTCAAAAAGCACTCATACACACTGAAATCTTTTGACGGAGTAATATTTTTTAAACACAAATAAAATAAAGAGACACACTACTTTGCATATCTTGTGTTTCTTATGCTTCACTGATAGTGTTTTATCTATATTCATGGCTAAGCTTTCATTGTTTTAAATATTGCTTTGTACTGTGGCTCTTGAAGATTTATTTAATCGAAAAGTGCGTAACAGAGATAATCTATTATTTATTATTTCTGGCAGGGGTGTAGTGTCCTACTCTGTTCAGTGGTCCTCGAACGCGCCATAAAAACACCTAGTCTCCTTTCGTCTGAGGAAAGCTCGATCGTCATAATTCTGTGCTAAGGGAGCACAGCTTAGGTTAAAGTTAAAGTACCACTGATATTCACACACACACACTAGGTGTGGTGAAATTACCCTCTGCATTTGACCCATCCCCTTGTTCCACCCCCTGGGAGGTGAGGGGAGCAGTGAGCAGCAGCGGTGGCCGCGCTCGGGAATCATATATGTATATAAATATATAGATATATATATAGATATTATATTTTAGGATCAATGTGCACAATTGGATGTCTCAGTTGCTCCGACAGTAATGTGTTTGTAGAACTTTAGATTTGGTTATGTTGTTTCTTGATATTTTGATGTTACCATTTAAACTAACGATCTCGCATAGTCAGTCCGTGAGTTTATCAAAGTGCAGTTATCAATCTCAGTTTTTCGATCATTTTAGTTCACAAGGGTAGTACTAACCGTCGGAAGTTTTACCGCGGTCATCATTAATAGGTTAATAGTCTTGTTTTCCCAGTAAAAAGTCCAAACACCTTCCCTTAGAAAGACAGTAGTTCTGATTGGACTCTTTCGTGATTTATCCCCCACATAAATATGAGTGGATTTCGTCTCAGTCGACCTTTTTCTCTCATTTTTATCTGTCAACTAAATTGTCAATTAATTTCAACGTGCATTTGTTGTGATTCGTTATTATCCTATTCTAGTCATGGGAATAAAAGTCGATGACAATAACTATTTTTTAGTCAATGAAATTAACACAGATTTTCAGCAGATCATACATCTATGCTGCTAACCAAACTGTACACAGTCTACTCTCAATCATTCACAATTTACACTCATCCAGTCGAGCTACACAGAGATGTCTATAGTTGTGCATGGAAGAGTGGTCCAACGAATGGTTCATTTTGGGTCTCAATTCGGGTCAGCTGACACCTCCTCCAGACTGGTACCACTCCAGAAATTAACTGTGGCCACCTGGTATCCTCTTGAGGAAGCAGAGGCGTTTTTGGAATGGATTGAAGATACAATGACAATACAATAAAATCAGCAAGATGATGCTTAAACGTTTGCATGTAAGTACAAAACCAGTGAAGTTGGTCCGCTGTGTAAATCGTAAATAAAAACAGAATACAATGATTTGCAAATACTTTTCAACTTATATTCCATTGAATAGACTGCAAAGACAAGATACTTAACGTTCGAACTGGAAAAGTTTGTTATTTTTTTGCAAAATATTAGCTCATTTGGAATTTGATGCCTGCAACATGTTTCAAAAAAGCTGGCATAAGTGGCAAAAAAGACTGATAAAGTTGAGTAATGCTCATCAAACACTTATTTGGAACATTCCACAGGTGAACATGCTAATTGGGAACAGGTGGGTGCCATGATTGGGTACACAAGCAGCTTCCATGAAATGCTCAGTCATTCACAAACAAGGATGGGGCGAGGGTCACCACTTTGTGAACAAATGCGTGAGCGTGTGGACAGTTTAAGAACAACATTTCTCAACGAGCTATTGCAAGGAAGTTAGGGATTTCACCATCTACGGTCCGTAATATCATCAAAAGGTTCAGAGAATCTGGAGAAATCACTGCACGTAACATTGAATGCCCGTGACCTTGGATCCCTCAGGCGGTACTGCATCGAAAAGCGACATCAGTGTGTAAAAGATATCACCGCATGGGCTCGGGACCACTTCAGAAAACCACCGTCAGTAACTGCAGTTCGTCGCTACATCTGTAAGTGCAAGTTAAAACTTATCAGCAACACCCAGAAACGCCGCCGGCTTCGCTGGGTCCGAGCTCATCCAAGATGGACTGATGCAAAGTGGAAAATGCATTATGAATTTGCACTAAATGAGTTTGCCTGCAATTTCGTAGTACAATGTACAATGACAATAAATATATATTCTATTCTATAAAAGTGTTCTGTGGTCTGACGAGTCCACATTTCGAATTGTTTTTGGAAACTGTGGACGTCGTGTCCTCCGGACCAAAGAGGAAAAGAACCATCCGGATTGTTATAGGTGCAAAGTTGAAAAGCCAGCATCTGTGATGGTATGGGGGTGTATTAGTGCCCAAGGCATGGATAACTTACACATCTGTGAAGGCACCATTAATGCTGAAAGGTACATACAGGTTTTGGAGCAACATATGTTGCCATCCAAGCAACGTTATCATGGACGCCCCTGCTTATTTCAGCAAGACAATGCCAAGCCACGTGTTACAACAGCGTGGCTTCATAGTAAAAGAGTGCGGGTACTAGACTGGCCTGCCTGTAGTCCAGACCTGTCTCCCATTGAAAATGTGTGGCACATTATGAAGCCTAAAATACCACAACGGAGACCCCGGACTGTTGAATAACTTAAGCTGTACATCAAGCAAGAATGGGAAAGAATTCCACCTTAAAAGCTTCAAAAATTGGTCTCCTCAGTTCCAAACTGAGTGTTGTTAAAAGGAAAGGCCATGTAACACAGTGGTAAAAATGCCCCTGTGCCAACTTTTTTGCAATGTGTTGCTGCCAAATTCTAAGTTAATGATTATTTGTAGAGATGTCCGATAATGGATTTTTTGCCGATATCCAATATCTGATATTCCGATATTGTCCAACTCTTAATTACCGATTCCGATATCAACCGATACCAATATATACAGTCGTGGAATTAACACATTATTATGCCTAATTTTGTTGTGATGCCCCGCTGGATGCATTAAACAATGTAACAAGGTTTTCCAAAATAGATCAACCCAAGTTATGGAAAAAAAATGCCAACATGGCACTGCCATATTTATTATTGAAGTCACAAAGTGCATTATTTTTTTAACATGCCTCAAAACAGCAGCTTGGAATTTAGGACATTCTCTCCCTGAAAGAGCATGAGGAGGTTGAGGTGGGCGGGGTTGGGGGGGTGGAGCGGGGTTGAGGTGGCGGAGGGGGGTAGCGGGGGGTGTATATTGTAGCGTCCCGGAAGAGTTAGTGCTGCAAGGGGTTCTGGGTATTTGTTCTGTTGTGTTTATGTTGTGTTACGGTGCGGATGTTCTCCCGAAATGTGTTTGTCATTCTTGTTTGGTGTGGGTTCACAGTATGGCGCATATTTGTAACAGTGTTAAAGTTGTTTATACGGCCACATCAGTGTGACCTGTATGGCTGTTGACCAAGTATGACTTGCATTCACTTGTGTGTGTGAAAAGCCATAGATATTATGTGACTGGGCCGGCACGCAAAAGCAGTGCCTTTAAGGTTTATTGGCGCTCTGTACTTCTTCCTACGTCCGTGTACACAGCGGCGTTTTAAAAAGTCATTAATTTTACTTTTTGAAACCGATACCGATAATTTCCGATATTACATTTTAAAGTATTTATTGGCCGATAATATCGGCAGTCCGATACTATCGGACATCCCTAATTATTTGAAAAAAATAATTAATAAATTAAATATTTTGTCTTTGCAGTCTATTCAATTGAATATAAGTTGAAAGGGATTTGCAAATCATTGTATTCTGTTTGTATTTAAGAATTAGTTTTGTAAAAGAACCTTAAAATTGCACTTGAAGTGCACCAAGAAAGAGTGCAGGTGGATCAGCATAGGCGTAATATGATAGAACTTTCTTGTCCCTAGTCAAAAGTCGAGCCGCCGCATTTTGAACCAACTGTAATCTTTGAACGCTGGACATGGGGAGACCCGAAAAGGAGCTGAACCGAGAAAGTGCTAAGTCTGAGTTGATGCATAGAATGGCAGCGCTGAAATCAAACAGTAGCAATATAGATGATGTAAACACACCCATACTTAGCAACAACAGTCCCTTTTGCCAGGGCAGTCTCGGTAAAGTGATATGCCATGAAACCTGACTGAAAAAGTTAAAAAAGATTGTTAGATACTAAGAGCCTGATTTACTAAAGGTTTGATAGTGAAGTGAATTAATTAACTCATATTATGTTGTACATATGGTGAATGTTTATATTCATCTTGGAGAAAGCAAACCACCAAGTTTAATTAAATAGTGGTATTTCAGTTTGAGCACATGATAAGATAAGGCCCCTTAGTTTGATATTCGCAAGTTGGATAACTTCTCATAGGAAAGAGGCCCTAATTGACTCTTTGGAATGCAAAAGTGATAACCATATCCTTGAGAAAAGACTACCCGTCTTGCTCAACGTCAACATTTGAGTTCCAGACACTTACACACGAACATCTCCTTTTATGGTCAGGATGTGCTCTCCTGACTTAGCACACACACAGACAGGAGGTAGGAATATAAGGGTGGTTTGGCTTCTCCAAGTAAAGAGCCCTTCATATTTGACCTGACATCCTCCCAGGAACTGCAGTCCTGTGTAATGACGCTCGCTTGTAATAAAGCATTTAACAAATTATTGCCGCTTAATCCAGTGTTTTTCAACCTTTTTTGAGCCAAGGCACATTTCTTGCGTTCAAAAAATCCGGAGGCACACCACCAGCAGAAATCATAAACTCAGTTGACAGTTAAAAGTCATTGTCGCAATTGTTGGATATGACTTTAAAGCATAACCAAGCATGCATCGATATAGCTCTTGTCTCAAAGTAGGTGTACTGTCACATCATGCTATGACTTATTTGGAGTTTTTTTTGCTGTTTTCCTGTGTGTAGTGTTGT
Organism: Nerophis lumbriciformis; assembly: GCF_033978685.3. Lineage (NCBI taxonomy): Eukaryota > Metazoa > Chordata > Actinopteri > Syngnathiformes > Syngnathidae > Nerophis > Nerophis lumbriciformis. Next base: position 17,016,834 of record NC_084574.2, read on the forward strand.
AGTTCTTGTCTTGCGCTCCTATTTTGGTGGCTTTTTTTCTTTTTTTGGTATTTTCCTGTAGCAGCTTCATGTCTTCCTTTGAGCGATATTTCCCGCATCTACTTTGTTTTAGCAATCAAGAATATTTCAGATGTTTTTATCCTTCTTTGTGGGGACATTGTTGATTGTCATGTCATGTTCGGATGTACATTGTCTTTGCTCCACAGTAAGTTTTTGCTGATGTCCAGCATTCTGTTTTTGTTTACTTTGTAGCCAGTTCAGTTTTAGTTTTGTTCTGCATAGCCTTCCCTAAGCTTCAATGCCTTTTCTTTAAAAGGCACTCACCTTTTGTTTATTTATGGTTGAAGCATAAGACACCTTTTTACCTGCATTTACAAAGCAATTAGCTACCGGCTGCCACCTACTGATATGGAAGAGTATTACACGGTTACTCTGCCGAGCTCTCGACAGCACCGACACTCAACAACAACAACACATAATTTGGAGACTATAATTACTGGTTTGCAAAAAATGTTTTTAACCCAAATATGTGAAAATAGATAATCTCCCACAGCACACAGACTGTATCTCACGGCACACTTGTGTGCCGCGGCACAGTGGTTGAAAAACAATGGCTTAATCTACAACGTTTTTTATATAAGAAGGGTGCAGGCTCATAACTTGAGAGGCTTTGGATATTTCTCATTGCCGAGAGCTGTGTGTGTCTGTATGCGGAGTAAAACTATGGAACAAAATGGACTTACAACACAAGCAATGCCAAACTGTTAATTGATTTCAACTATTAAACAAACATGGGGTCTGGTTCAAATATAGCGATAAGGGTCTTTAATTTGACTTGTACTCTGTCTCAAAGTGTTAACATGTGCTCAATGTTTCCTTACCATTATTGATTGCTATGTTGTCCCTTATCATTGTTGGTATTTTGTCTATTACCATTGTTGGTGTATATTCATTCTTCCTGCATTGTTGATACATCCATCCATCCATCCATCCATGTAATAATTATTGTTAGCTGTGGTAATGCCACCATGATACAACATTTGTATTATAATCCTTAAAGTAACAGTAAAACTCAATGTATTAATCACTGAATGGAGAACAGGGGGTGGGATTAAATAAATTATCTTCTTCTCACTCCCTTTCAGGCAAAACTGGACAATCATGCTTACATACTGTACATTACCTTGTGCATTATATTCATTTATATTATTATGTATTGTGTACCTTGTACTTTTTTTTTTTTTTTTTTTTTTTTTTTTTTTTTGAATGTCATTGCCTGAAATAAATTAATAAATGAAAAAAAATAAATAAAGGAAAGCAACTTTTGGTTCAGTACAGTATCTCCGACGTCTCTTTTGATCCAGCCACGCTACCGTGACATCCTTCTGTCCGGACGAGGATGACAAGACCAGAAACACACTTCACTAGCACACGCAAATCTGATCTACTAAACGTGTGCAAAGTGGATTGTGTCTGTTAAGTGAGCAGAATAAGGCGTGCAATCCATTTTGCGTCTCTGTCTTCATTCAAATGCAAAACACATGCTAATCATCAAAATGGCCACAATACTGGGAAGAGAATTTGTCACACTGCAAAAACTGGAATCTAAGTAAGATTAAATATCTCAAATAAGGGTGATATTTGTTTATTTTATGTTTGATAAGATAATTCTTCTCACCAAGCAGATTTTGTGTTTGAGTGTTTTTGTCAGGCTTGTCCCTGACAGTTTGGTCAAGTTTTAGTTTTTCCTCTGTCATTTCCTGTCAACGCTCTTATTTTGGTTATTTCCTGATTGTCTCCCTGAGTGCTGCTTCCCCTCAGCTACGGCTGATTGGCACCTGGCCGCACCTGGTGTCAATCAGCCAGCTGCTATTTAAACCTGCCTTCCCCTCCAGTCAGTGCTGGATTATTGTCATTGTCGATGTCACTACTATCTGTCATAATACTTGTCGTTGTAGCTCTGTCTACTTTTGTTCACTCTGCTCAAGTCATAGTTCCTTCGTGTCACAGTAAGTGTTTTGGTTTCTTGTCGACAGTTAGCCTTTGTGCTATTTTAGTTCATAGTCAAGTTTGTTCTCCGCCTTGTGCGCGCCTTTTGTTTGTACCCTTTTTTTTTTTTTTTGCTATAATGTTAAATTAAATCATGTTTTCCTGGACAAAGCCTGCCATCTCTGCATCTTGGGGTTCGCCACCAACAAACTCTGACAGTTTTACTTGTTTTAAGGGTTTTGGTCCTAAATGATCTCCGTAAGATATTACAGCTTGTTGCTGATATTTTATGACCTATATTGAGTAAAACATGCTTGAAACTAGAATATCAACTGTTGCAAATCTGTGTCATCAACACTCACAAGTATAAAACTACTGTTTTAAAGTAATAATTTCTTATTTCAAGCATGAAAAAAAAATCATGACTTTGACACAATTGTGTCTCATAATTAAAACGGATGACAGCCAAATGGACTTTGCGGTTTTATTTTAAATGAAACAATAGAAAATACATACTCATATAGTAGTACAGTTGGCACAGTACAGTAAACTGACAGTTAATATTTAAACATTTAACATGTGACATTTCAAACAACTTTGAGCATATATAGTTCATGCACATTCAGATAAATTCTTCAAAATTACAATTTAAAAAAATGTGGCCTGGGGCCAGGCTGTATATATGTGCACTAATTGAAAGAGCACGCACTTGGCGCGATGATGTCATGTTGCCGATGGAAAAATGCATTTTTAGACAATATGATTTGCCTGAGTGGCTAGGAGACCCCGAGAGTAACAAGCGGTTGCCTTTCCGTTAAGAACAATAAATTAGTTTTTAGTATAAGTTTGCTGGTTTCAAGAAATGTAATGCCGAGCGCATATCATTATGTCAAGATAATGGCACAAGCATTTACTTAATTTAAGAATATTTTTCAACATATTGAGCAAAAAGGTCTCTTTTTTTCCTACCAAGAAAAGTGCACTTGTTATCAGTGAGAATATACTTATTTTAAGGTATTTCTGGGTTCATTGAGGTTAGCTAATTTGACTTGTTTTGGAAAGTCTTGACAAGCCACATTTTCTTGTTCTATTGGCAGATAATTTTGCTTAGTTCAAATAAAATACCCCCAATTTTTGTATTTTTTTTTCTTCTTGTTTTTGAACACTGACTTTTTGCAGTGCAGTGACATCTTCTACAAGCTCCTACCTGATGCAGCCCAAAAAGATTTTCTCCATTAGATGATTTCACAAACTCCTACACTCTGCCTGCTTGAAAGCACAAAGTTACTGTGGTGAACTACAAATCCTTCTGCGGCCATCAGATAATGGAAACTTCCATCTTACCCAGACTCTGGTCAGGTTTTCTACAAGAGTTGACTTTAAGGACCTTCTGCAGTGCCCTGCATCCAACTTATGATGGAGTGAAATGTAGACTCCTACATGGTATTTGGGGAGAGTATTCATCAATAAAATATAAATGATGTGTCAATCAGTGATATTGCATCGGTTTACTCACCTGATGTCCGTGGATTCAGCTTCCATTTGGTGAATGATGTTGTGATTGACAGATGACCAGTCCAGGGTGTACCCCGCCTATTCCCCAGTCAGCTAGGATAGGCTCCAGCTCACATCAGCCAAGAATATTATGAAATGTTTGAGGGTCATAAAACCTTTTGTGTACACGCATTATGTTAAATGTTGATGGGTAAATGATGCCTCAGTGAGTGTATGGCACACTCACTACCTGTATGACACTGCACTGATACGGTGTTCCTGTTTCATAACGGTCATCTGCTGGATTAAAAAAAAGTCCCATTTGACAGGAAAATAAAGTTAATCTTTTTTTATTAGGCTGCAAAAATGCTATTTATCATGGGGTCCAAAATTATACTAAAATGATTTTATACATGTACAACAATAATCCATTTTAATTAGATCTAATAGGATTACTCAATAGCCATAAAAGTACAAGTAACACAAAAAAAGTACGGATTATTTGCTTGCAATCAAGTTATAAACTAAAAATTAATCAAAAAGAAAAGAAAATGATATAGTTAAATCTCACAGAAAAGCGCAACATTTAGGGATAGGGCTAAAAAGTAGGGTGAGGGGGTGTATCAGGACTGGCCTTATTCTTGTGTAAATACACAAAAAGCTACTACCGTATTTTCCGGACCATAGGGCGCACCGGATTATAAAGCTCACTGCCGATGAATGGTCTATTTTCGATCTTTTTTCATATAAAAGGCACACCGAATTATAGGGCGCATTAAAGGAGTCATATTATTATTATTTTTTTCTAAATGTAAAACACTTCCTTGTGGTCTACATAACATGTAATGGTGGTTCTTTGGTCAAAATGTTGCATAGATGATGTTTTACAGATCATCTTCAAGCCGCATTCTGACAGTCTCTTAAGGATGCGACGTTTTGTGGGCGGTCTTATTTACGTGGCTCACCTTCGACAGCGTCTTCTCCCCGTCATCTTTGTTGTAGCGGTGTAGCGTGCAAGGTCGGGTGTGGAAGAAGTGTCAAAAGATGGAGCTAACTGTTTTAATAACATTTAGACTTTACTTAAATCAATAACGGAGCAGCATCGCCTCATCCGGAAACAACAAATGTGTCCCGTGAAAAACCGTCCGACCGGAACTCTCTAATAACTAAAGTTCCTTGGGTGAATAATGTCAACTCACTACACCGGTATGTTTTTGCGCTTTCATGGCAAGTTTACTGACAGATATAAGTAAGAACCTTACACTACTTTATACTAGACATTGCAACAGCAGAGGAAGAATGTCACATAACAAGAAGATAGAGGAAAATAAGTTTATTGACTACGGTGTCGGCACGGACTACAAAAGGTGGACACGCGCAATTTTTCAGGATTTATGCAGATCCCAAATATAGATCAGCAGAAGGTAAGAAAAGTTAATTTTGCATAATATTGCGAAACAAAACGCCAGATAATATGTCTTACCTTATACACACACCATAATAATACTCGTATGTTGAAGCACAGTACAATCCATCAAGCGGTGTGACTTCATAGCTTACCAAAGTCGTACTAAAACATTTTGATCGATTTTTGAGCGCCATGTGTAATGTTCTATACTTTCAATGGAACATATAAAATGTTGGTGTTGTTTACTTGAGTCATATTGCCATCTACACTATCTCCTATGTGTAACTGCCATCTACTGGTCACACTTATCATTACACCATGTACCAAATAAAATTGCTCCGAGGTCGGTAAGCAAAACCGGAATTATTCCATACATTAGGCGCATTGGGTTATAAAGCGCACTGTCGAGTTTTGAGGGGGAAAAAAAGATTTTAAGTGCACCTTATAGTCCGGAAAATACGGTTAATTCATTCGCAAAATTAAGCAAATTTATAGCTTATTTGGCGCAGTAAAATCAAAATAACACTTTGGGATGTTTAATTCGTCTTGATTCCATTTAGATGATGAAGACATACGGTAAACACGACTTCATTTAGTACGAGCTGTCACTAGTGAGCCAAAAGAAGTTATTCCGAATAAACACATTTTGGTGCTTCACTGTCAAATGACACAGCAGTTGTATCGGTCACGTTTTTTTTCTTAAAGTGACACACCTTATGTTTCATGTGTCATCAATGCTTCGGTATCGTTTGACCCTCGCCCTTCTTTTTACAGTACTGTTAAGTGTAAAAAGAAGTGAACCACTATGTATTAACATGCAAAAACAATAAACCGGCGAATCACCTTAAACTCTTGGTATAGCAAGGATAGGAATGCCGAAGAAGATTACAGAGTGTGCCAAGGAAATTTCCTGTTCTGTGGTTATCATCACCAGTTTTCCTTTTTCCCATCGCAAACACCAAACGACTATGCTGTCTTGAAAATGTTACATGCTGGTAAATGCATGTTAGGTTGTTGGAGACTCCAAATTGTCTTTGAATGTGACCAATTGTTTGTCTTTATCGGTCCTTTGATTGACAGGCGACTCACCCAAAGCCAACTGGGATAAGCTCCAGCTCACTCATGTAGAATGCAAAATGGGATAAGATGGGAATGTCCCAGGCTGTTGAATTGGAATTAACGGAAGTAACATTTTATTCACAAGTAGCAGAAATTGTTTTTCACGTTTTACAGCCTTTTTTGGGGGCTTTCATTCCTAATTGTCAATTAAACACATTTGTAATTCAAGTTTACATGGGGCTCATGCTAGTCATATTTGTATTAAAAATGTGTGGAACGTAAGCAAACACTTGGCTCTCCACATACCAGCATAATGACCAACATTCAAATACAGTAGCGTAGTCGGCCTAAGTATTATTTAAAAACAAGGCAGCGGTTTTATCTAAAAAGTATATTTAATATTTCAGCACACAGCTTTAACAATACCACTGTGTTTAAATGTAGGGAAAATAAAACACTGTACTTTAATAAAACAGTGTACTTTAATCAAGTGATTACCAGTAGACATACACGTACCACAGTTTGAGAATCCGTGCACTATACTGTCAATCATGATTCTGTAATTACACCAAGATTATTCGTTAGTCTACTTCCTTCAATTTGAACATAATGTTTACTCCCTGTGTGCAACCTCGGTTGAAATTCATGCAATTGAATTGTAATTTTGGGGACATATTTTAGCCAAAGCCTTTGATCTTTAACAGGCAATTACAACATGCGACTTGTTCTCTCAGGACACCACTAAATATTTACATTTATTGATGAAATAATACATATTTTCCCTCAACCCTGAGGATAGCACAGGGTTGTCACTTGCACTGGTGGGAGCATTCTATTCCACATTTGACACAGTGAGAAAATGAGTCCATGTTATTTGAGTTTAACAGGGAAACAATCACACACTGTGATCACTGTGTGCAGCTCACTGGTTTCTCCTTCTTACACACACATTACTATTTGACATAGTACAATAGTGTGTGTAGATTGTAAGGCTGCATTATGTGACCTGTTGGCCCTCTGCTAGTCCTGCAAGTGGAGAAGAAGAAGAGCTGAAGTATTTTGGGCTAAACATTCATGTGGTGTGACGCTGCTAGATGCATGGGGGCGGAGAAGTGATACAGTGACATCTGCCGTCTTCTTTTTACAGCCTTGTAGCTTTGGAGGAGCAACCTGTGAGCATGTGTGCTTGGGACAGGTCATTAGGTACACATGCACGACCAAAAGAGATCCAAGGATAATAATGCTCTGATTTTATTGACATGGTCAGAGAGGTATAAATGGCTGTACTTTTCAGTCGTGCAGACACTATTAGCTTTCAAATGGTTATTTTAATTGACCAGCAGAGGGCAGTGTTACACAGGTACATGGCCTCACCTCATATTTTACTACAACTATTACATTATGTGCAAGTTGGAATAGTTAATACAATTACTTGAATATTCACTGCTTAAAATACAAAACAAGAATGGCATGTATGTGTAGGTACAAGTGCATTAATACTTTATGTATTTTCTACTTCTGGGCGCTCTAAATGGCAAATTAAATATTCACTGTCGATGACAAAGTATATATTTAGGGTTGTGTGTGTTAGGTGAGTGTTAAAGTGAAAATGTTGATACAGATTGACGGTTGGTTTATAAGAGTAATATCCAAGGTTTATAATACACATACAGCACTGTGTAAAAGTCTTAAGGCGGCTTTTGATTTGTAACAGCAATACTTTAATGACCACATATAATTCCAATGCACTTACTAGATCACAGAACTCCACCAAAGCTGAATTGTTAACATAAAACTCACACTTGTGGAGTGCATTTGTGTTTATTTTCCCCACCAGTGTGTTGGTTAGCAAACTACTTCCCGGGTCAAAAGACTGGGGTTTTTTATTATGATTCTGGGGTTTGGACTGTTATGTTCCTTTGATGGAATGGTGACTCAACTTAATAATACACTTCTGTATTCAGGGCCGCCGCAGGCAAAATTGCAGCCAGAAGCAGAAATATTTTTTAAGCTCTTAATTATATATACTTTTTTTACTTGTTTAATTATGTGAAATATTTTTTTAATGTTTTTTTAATCAAACTTTAATTTAATTTGATGCATGTTTCATGGCCACCCCTAGTTAAATTGGGGCATTAAGCAAAATACACTGTTCTAAACCCCCCCGTTACAATTTTTTTTTTAATTTATGTGAAACATGTTTTATGCTTTTTAATCAAACTTGAATTTAACTTTATGGCCGCCTCAGGCTAAATTTGGGCCCAAAGCGGAATTGTATTTATGTGAAACAATTGTTAAGCTTTTTTTAATCAAACATTAATTTAATTTGATGCATGTTCTGTAATAAAACAAATAAATAAAATATAAAATAGTTTTAAAAAGTTGTGTGTGCAAAACAAGTTTTAATATTAAAACAAATTCACAGACCTTGCTGCTCTAACGCCAACCGAGAATTGAGCCTGGCACAGTCTGCCTTGCAAAACCACTATGGCAGAGCCACTAAAGCACCAGGGAATATGTTTGCCACTCAATTTTATAGATTGTGTTTCATTAATTGACATTTTACATGCGCTTCTTCAAACAAAAAAAAACGGGACCCCATGCACAGCATGTGTTCAGTGTGTTTAGTGCCCTGGGTGTTTTTTTACTAAATTGAGTTTAATGGAAAGAAATTTTTCAATTTTTTATTTCTTTTTTTCATTTTTCATTTATTTCAGGCAATGACATAAAAAAGTACAAAGTTGACAACACATCATAATATAAATTAATATAGTGCAAAAGGTAATGTATAGTATGTAATGCATGATTGTCCAGTTTTGCCTGAAAGGGAGTGGGAAGAAGATAACTTATTTAATCCCACCCCCAGTTCTCCATTCAGTGATTATTCACATGAGTTTCACTCTTACTTTGTTCAAGGATTATAATACAGATGTTGTATCACAGTGGCATTACCACAGATAACAATAATTTGTATCAACAATGTAGGAATAATTAATATACCAACAATGGTAATAATGGTTTAAGTTTTTGTACAAAAAACTAATTTAACATAATTACGACATACTCCATCTCCAGACAGTATTCAATCAGAGTACAACTATTTACAAGCGCTGCACTTTTTTTTTTTTTTAATTCTGAATGAAATTTGTCATTATAATCTTATCAGTGACGGAGCAGAAAGAGGCTAAGAATATGTTTGCTGTAAAATGTCATTTAAAATACCTTGTCATTATTAATCGATATTTTTACATGCGGACAGACGGCAAAGTGTGTATTAGCCTCTTTAACCACATCCTCAATTCATGTAATGGATGGAAGTTTAGGGAAATTGGTTTAGTATTTTTAAGCCTGCTGATTGGGTCTGTCCTATTTACTGTTTCACTGCATCACCATGATTGTTGTGAAGAAGTTCAAGAAGACGATAAAATGAGGGGAAAAAAAAAAAATTTATCGACCATTTTGACATAACATGCAACACTAAATGCACTTCAAAATCGCGGCTTGAAGTCATTCTGCAGCTTTTAGGAATTTCTGTCAGCTAATTTGTCCCTGCTTAAGACACTTAGTGTGTGTGAACGCACTCATCTATAAAGCTCTAACCACACATTTTCAATTAGGGGCTCTGACTGCGGGCGCCATTGCAAAACCGTCTGCTCACTCCCCTCGGGGTAGTATGGTGGATTACCAACATGTTTGGGATCATTATCCATGCTGTAAAAGGCTGATATTGGATTTTGGGATCAGGAGAGAGGGTTTTTTTTTTACTCGACCGAGTGCCTGAAGGTGGCGTTTGTCAACGTGTCAGTGCAACACCGCCGCTCTCGGGGTCAATTTTTCTGCCTGCTTTTAAAAAGGCAATCAAAAATACGCACCTGCTAACATGGTTAGGACCCTTTAAAAATTATAGGAGGCCTTGATTTAAGTATGAAGTAGTCAAATAAAATGCATCAATGCACATTTGAGCAGACTCTTTTTAAAACAATCATGCAGTTATGTAAATAATCCCTTTTATGGCAGGATTTATTGTATAGTAATTTTACTAGAAAATTCTGCGTTCAAAAATGTGTTTTATTTGTGTAATATTTTTTCACTGGAAACACAATTATGAACATTATTTTTGTGAAGGCAGATTTTTGGAGAAAACTTGTATTGGAATACATTGTGCAGCTGTACCTAATGAAGCGTCCAGAAATTGAACAGTTTAACCCTCAGGAGACAAAGGCAAACTTATTTGTCCATTCAATACATTTTTCTTGTATTTATGTTGTGTTCCTCCATTTCATTTTCCGTGTTAAATTCAAAAATTTAAATTTTTACACAGCTGTATGACACACCGGCGGTTATTCAACAATACCCCAAACTCAAGCGAGACATTGAAATTCATTTTTCATACAGCCTAGAAAGTCAAAACATTTTGGATCCATGTTTGTTTGTTTTTTTTGCTCCAATCTCGACTTCAGCCCTAAACAAAAATATGAAACATGTAATGTTTTTTTTTTTAATCATTTGAAGGCATTTTCATCAAATCTCAGTTTCTAATTAGTCGAAATGTGTACCGTATTTTTCGGACTATTGTCGCAGTTTTTTTCATAGTTTGGCTATGTTGCGACTTATTCTCAGGAGCGACTTATGTGTGAAATTATTAACACATTACCGTAAAATATCAAATATTATTTATCTCATTCACGTAAGAGACTAGACGTATAAGATTTCATGGTATTTAGCGATTAGGAGTGACAGATTGTTTGGTAAACGTATAGCATGTTCTATATGTTATAGTTATTTGAATGACTCTTACCATAATATGTTACGTTAACATACCAGGCACCTTCTCAGTTGGTTATTTATGCCTCATATAACGTACACTTATTCAGCCTGTTGCTCACTATTCTTTATTTATTTTAAATTACCTTTCAAATGTCTATTCTTGGTGTTGGGTTTTATCAAATACATTTCCCCCAAAAATGCGATTTATACTCCAGTGCGACTTATACATGTTTTTTTCCTTCTTTATTATGCATTTTCGCCCAGAGCGACTTATAAAATATACGGTATCACATGATTTATACTAATTTTCAAACCTGTGACATTAGCTGATCAAAAGGGTCAACATAGACGCATTCAAGTCCCGCCTTAAAACTCATTTATATACCGGTACTACAGCTTATAGATAGAACCCTTTTTAGACCAGCTGATCAGACACCTTTCTGCTCTGTTCCCCCTCTCAATACCAGACGGTCACGGATCATTTCTGGGGAAGTACCAGTCTGGATAAGGTGCTAGCTGACCCAAGTTGTGACCCTGAGTGGAACACTCTTTCATGCACAGCTGTGGACATCTCTGAAGCTGTAGCTGACATGGCTGAAAACTGGAAGAACGTTTCTCTATGACTATCAGTTGGCTTCTCACTTTATCTATTAATGTAACGATTTAGTAATTATACCCTCTCAGCATCCATTGTAGCCGATCACACTGGAAGGTGGTCCCTAAATCTCCGGCACCTTCTCGAGGTTTGTGAAGCCCGTTGAGACGAGACACATGTGATTAAGAGCTATATAAATACATTTGTATGGATTTATTCAGTTTAAACATTTAAAAAACATTACTTGTTTTATATGTTTGTTTAGGACAGGTGTTTATTGAAAAATGTGAGCAACAAGGTAGGGCTGGGCGATATATCGAGGGTTTGTCTCTGTGCGATATAGAAAATGACTATCGTGATATTCGAGTATACATTCTCACGCAGTTGCTTTTAGCTGTGGGCATTACACTACAGGCGTTTCTCACTCTTTGTTGTCTCTCCTACTCACAGAGACATAAAACAAGCGCACCTTCTTACATACGTCACATACGTATACGCCCTCGCGGAGCAGAGAGGTAGCGGCATGGGTAACGTTAGCTGTGGTGCGAGTGGTAATAGGAGAAAAAGAAGGTGTGAATCTGGTAACAAAAGAAGGAAGAATTAATTCCCAAGAAAAACAGCATGGGGTCCATCGTCTGGTGGTGGTTTGGCTTCAAGCGGGAAGATGTTGAACAGACAACCGTAATACGTCAAGTAAAAGCGTTGCTAGAAAAAGTAGCAGCACAGCTAATGTTTAGCATCATTTGAAAAGTCACCCGCTAGAGCAGTGGTTCTCAAATGGGGGTACGCGTACCCCTGGGGGTACTTGAAGGTATGCCAAGGGGTACGTGAGATTTTTTTTAAATATTCTAAAAATAGCAACAATTCAAAAATCCTTTATAAATATATTTATTGAATAATACTTCAACAAAATATGAATGTAAGTTCATAAACTCAGTGAAGCACAAGCTCAGGTTTATCACTAAAATGTCTGTCAAAAAGAACTGTGAAAAGAAATGCAACAATGCAATATTCAGTGTTGACAGCTAGATTTTTTGTGGACATGTTCCATAAATATTGATGTTAAAGATATATTTTTTTGTGAAGAAATGTTTAGAATTAAGTTCATGAATCCAGATGGATCTCTATTACAATCCCCAAAGAGGGCACTTTAAGTTGATGATTACTTCTATGTGTAGAAATCTTTATTTATAATTCAATCACTTGCTTATTTTTCAACAAGTTTTTAGTATTTTTATATCTTTTTTTCCAAATAGTTCAAGAAAGACCACTACAAATTAGCAATATTTTGCACTGTTATACAATTTAATAAATCAGAAAATGATGACATAGTGCTGTATTTTACTTCTTTATCTCTTTTTTTCAACCAAAAAGGCTTTGCTCTGATTAGGGGGTACTTGAATTAAAAAAATGTTCACAGGGGGTACATCACTGAAAAAAGGTTGAGAACCACTGCGCTAGAGAATGAAGAGTGCTTGAAACTCCGCATGTCAACATCTCCGTTCGGTGCCACACCAACAAAATGCCGAGGCAACCATTTCCAGATCAACACCGTATGAAAAAAGTACTCAACAACAGAAGGAGATAACGTCCGCAGGAACCTACCACATAGCGGAGGACATACACTATTTGATTTCTTATTATGCAGCTCATTTTTATTTGACAGTTATTGAAATATCTTGTGTGTGAATGTTGTCTGTCTATCTGTGTTGGCCCTGCGATGAGGTGGCGACTTGTCCAGGGTGTACCCCGCCTTCCGCCCGATTGTAGCTGAGATAGGCTCCAGCGCCCCCCGCGACCCCAAAGGGAATAAGCGGTAGAAAATGGATGGATGAAATATCTTGTGTGACATCATGCACAAAAGTGCACTTTATTTGTTTTAAACTATTGTAGTGGCATTCTGTACAAAAAGTGCACTTTAATTTAGTGTTGTTTTGATGTCATCTTAGTGACATCATGCACAAAAGTTCACTCATAGCTTGTTTTAAAATGTCTCTGACAATCTTGCACTTTCTGTTTTGAAATGACATGAATGTTTGTGCCACTGCTTAATAACTGTTTAATAAATACACTTTTGGTAAATTGACTTAGCTGTGAGTTCCCTCTCTGCATGAAAGTTTAAAAAGAGCATATATTATTGCAGTATGAACAAGAATGTTTTAATGTAGACACATAGAATCATCATACTGCTGTGATTATATGCATCAAGTGTTCATTCAAGGCTAAGGCAAAATATCGAGACATATCGTGTATCGTGACATGGCCTAAAAATGTCGAGATATTAAAAAAAGCCATATCACCCAGCCCTACAACAAAGTAAAAAAACATGTTTTTTTCTTGAATTAGTCTTGTGTTCAGGCTGTAAGTCAAAGCTGCGTCGTACACACTTTGGCAGCCAATTTAATCCCGGAAATGGCGAGAACTACACGAAAAGACGCTTGTTTCCACCCCTCTTTTCTTTGCGAGGGCTATGAGACATTTTTCATCCAAATGGGAATATATGAACATCCGAGCAGTCAGCATCCTAATGGCAGCAGACATTGTACAGTAAGTGATGTTTAATTATGTTTGTTGGCTCTCATGTGCCGCGTATGCTTAAAATGATCACAATATACGTGAATATAAAATGTTATTGTAAATGTGCCCATTACTACATATCATGTATATAAAACCTTAATGGAGGTGTTTGGATGTTTTTAAGGGACTCCATAGGCAGAATAGAGCAACTCCCATGGGCTCCATTTCAAGCAGACTTTTAATCACATTTATTTCATATTTAAAATGCATAATAATTTTAAAAAAACACCTGTTGTCATGTCTTTCATAATGATTGTGACAAAAGGCAACATTTTTAAAAAAGCGCGGTTCCCATTTAAGGCAGCTGTGTAAAGGTTGCAAAAAGCCCTTTTGGGTATCCATTAATGATCGAAGTTTGGAGAAAAACATGAACGGTTAAATTGCACATGAGTCTGCGTATAAGACAGGAGGTGTGTGAATCTTTAAGAATCTAACTATACGATTCAGAATTGATTCTCGATTCAAACAAGTACAATAATAACAGGCTACAGGTTAGAAAATATATTTCTGGTTGAATTTAAATGGCCTAAATACATATTTTTAAATATGTATTCTTATAAAGAAAAAAAAGGTATACTTTTTTTTTACATCGATTTTGGAAAATTATGAATCGATTTAGAATCAATATTTCATTACCCCTATAAGACAGTAAATATGCATGTGGTCCATTTTCTTCTTACTCACCACCACCTTCCTCACTGCATGCTGGCATTCGCCATCTTACACAGGTGGCACACAGCAGGTATGACATGTGAAGCAGGCCAGGACACTCAAGGGCAGGGGGTTAGCAGCTTGAGAAAAATAAAGAAAAACATCATTTTCAAATCGTTTGCTCTAACTTCAGTTACATTTTGAAGGTAACAATTGAGTTCCTACGGTCTGTGGTGATGCCTGCTACACATCCACTGAACCGTTGCACCACCTCCCAGACCTGTCAGTGCCACTACAGCTTGCACCCGTGGAAGAAAGGAGAAAAAATTAAACAAACACTTTCAGTTCAACCTAACAGTGGGACAGAATTGAACAGAGCGCAACATGCATTAATAAATGAACCAAAGAAAATGTTGTTTGATTACCACTGTTGGTATTTTTTAATGTACAGTCACTTGAAATAATACTAAGTGAATACACATATCATTTAGAAAAAAAACATTCAATGATATAAAATAAAAACGCCGAGCAGTACAAGTCATATCACTTGCCATGAAGAAAGAAGAAGCAGGATATGGGAACTTTGACAGTTCAACAGTTCCTTTTACCATTGACAGGATAAAACCTCCTCAACACAAAGAAAGTTCCAACTCAGTCCTTTCCAAGTGATGCAAATTTACAAGATAAAATACTTCTTAATGAAAATGCCCCCATTCAAAAATAAGCGATGAGAGGCTACTGCGTTTGTTTTAAACAGAGGATGCCAATGTTTTTATTCCAAAAAAGTGCATAAGAGCAGCAGCATTACTGGGACAGTGTGGGACAAAAGATCATATTTTAAAAAATTAAGTTAAAAAGGAACTTTTTTTTAGGGAACCCTGTCAAAAGCTGAGACAAATTGAGGATTTTTAATACAAAAAGGTGTCAAGAAGGGGTTACCTGCCAATGTTTTATGATAAAACCGTTTTTTTGAGGCTCTGATACACTCACCAACATAAGTCCTTAAAAAATGTTTGATATGTTGGTCTATGATCGAGTGGATGACAGCTAATTAGCCCAACACTGAAGATATCAAACAAGTAAACTGAAGTAAAATTGCACTCAAGGCAACAGCCAGGATTTGTATACATTTATAAAAACATCCATCATTTATCCCGTCACCGATGCATCTTTTAGCGCACAATAACAGATGGGGGCGGGGTCACACGGCACCACCCACACTGGAGAAAAGTCCAACTTTATTTTTTTTTCCTTTTGATTTGTATTTCTCATATGTATACATTACTAGCTTTACATTGTACAACTACTGCTGCAATCTGTTTTGAAAAACACCACTAATCGCCCCATTTCATAAGTGATGATATCGCTGGACCAAATCGATCCAACAGCAACACGAAAGTTAAAAACAGCAGTAATAAAAAAAAAAAGAAATAATTTATGTCTTTGTATTCTCATGGACAATAGTGTTTAGAATGATCCAGTGGTTCATTTCTAAACATAGGCACAATTAAAAAAAAAAAAAAAGAAATCAAAAATTATACTTAAAAAAAAAAAAAGTACAAAAAACTATAAACACGTCATCATTAGACCTTTGTTCTTTACGGTCAAGAAGTATTTAACGCAAGTTATCTCCGGAGAGAAATGATAATGTAAAAAATAAAATATATATTAAAAAAGAATGACACATTAAATTATGGCAGCAGCAGTAAATGTGAAGTTCCAAAGACGTGTTTTGTTTTTGCATATCCTTGCTCACGTAGTCGATGCTTGTAATTACTGTAAATACGTTGGCAATGGGAGCACGCTTTGTATAATTAAAAGACTTGCCACTTAGCTCACAGTTATATATATATATATATATATATATATATATATATATATGTATATATATATATATAAATATACACACATCTATTATATATATGTACATATATATTATATATATGTATTATATATATACATATATACATACATATGTATATGTGTATATATGTAATACACATATATATGTATATGTAGATACACACACATATATATATATATATATATATATATATTGATTATATATATATATATATATATATATATATATATATATATATATATATATATATATATATATATATATATATATATATATATATATATATAAAAATTCATATATCTTCAGTTTTGGCAAAGAGATGGAAATATGTTCCTCCTGTACGATTCGGAATGAAAAGATGAGCGGGGGTATTAAAGTGGAACAATGTAGAGTCTCCATTGTTTCTCCTTGTGTCCGCCCAAAGACAGAGAAAGAGTCTCTTCTCCACCCACCTCTTCTTCTGTGCCCCCCCTCCGACATTGATCGCGAGGGGGGCGACTACTTTACAGTGTATGTTACACGGAATGGGGCGGGCAGGCAGGCATGAGGGTGCAGAGCAAGCGGGGGGCGGAGGGGGCTCTGGCCTCAGACCATGGCACGGTAGGGTCCCTGCATCTTGAGGAACTGGATGATGAAGGAGGGGCCCCCAGCCACGATCTGGGGCGGCAGGTGGCTGAGGGGACAATTCTCGATGCTCATGATGGACAGCTTGCTGCACAGGGCCAGCTCGAAGGGGAGGCTGTGCAGGTTGGGGTTGTCATTGAGGTACAATTCCTCCAGGTTCTCCAGTGTGCCTGAGGATGTACACCATTGTGTGTTAGAAGAAACATTCAAATGTGGCACAAACAGACCACAGAGTGACAATAAAGGACTATCAGGAATAAGAAAATAGCAGTGTTTTGTTTTTGTTTTTTACTTGAAATGTATCAAATATTCTTAATACCGTATGTCGAAACAGCTTTTCCAGGGTACAATTCAAGGATTTTCTATATCTGAGAATTTCCAGTAGGTTTTAACTGTCACTAATTGTGTTCATATTTGTTTTATTATGGTTTAAATCAAATAAAATATTGTGAGAGGCGAGCAAGAATACGTTTTTGTACAGCTTTATGGCCTGGTGTTTTACTACTTCATATAAAGAAGCAATCTTTCCAGCGAGAGAGCGTTATGTTGTGTATTGAAAAGATACAATTCCAAGAGATTTATTAACTATTTTGCGTTTTTAAGTACTTATTGAACCCTGGTTGTTTTTTCTTTGTCTCATCGGTAGGGCTGTCAAAAATAACGCATTACCTCATGTGATTAATCACAAGAAATGATCACATTAATCATGTACACATGCGGATTAATTACGAGAGATGTAACAGTATTGTAGATACCGGGGTTTTAAGGTTTCAAAATCATCACCCAAATGCCGTGATGTCTGACGCTATGAAACGAAAACCTAGTGAGTGTAGTTTTTTCTGACGCTTTTGAGTTGGTCGGTATAAAAATACACAATCTCCCATAATCCTTTGCGCAGCGTGGGACCAGAAGGTGGGAGCATGGAACGCAGTAAAGGGGAGAAAAGAAGGAAGCATGCGGGAGAAGTGTGATCAGAGGAATTATTTTTTTATGGACATTTACTGAACATTTCATCAAAATCCACCCATAACGTTGGAGTTATGTAGCAAACAGAAGAACAAACCCTGGCTAAAAAAACATAACCTCTTTGGCTGAGGTCTGCATACAAAAGCGCTACCTTCGTCTCCAGCTTTCCAAAGCAACACGGAGCGGGTCACAGTGCGCCGCCGCGGACAGGAAAGCGTCCGGTCTGAGCGCGGACTTAGAACACCGCGGGAAATATGAGAAGCTATTTGACAAACCATCACCCAGGAACATTTTTTAAGCCATCGAAGCTAAACAATCATTTTTAATGTATTTACGTTATTAAAAATTTCACTGTCAGATATTTTCTTGAAACAGTGGATGTTTCCACACAATTCTTTGCACTTAAAAATAAATGTTTGTAGTAATAAATACAATTAGAATATTTCAGCATGAGGTTTGTCTTCGATTCCAATTAGTGTGTTTATTCTTAACATTCCTGGTCAGTGTATGTTTTGGTATTGGAATTT
This sequence comes from Nerophis lumbriciformis, assembly GCF_033978685.3. Classification (NCBI taxonomy): domain Eukaryota; kingdom Metazoa; phylum Chordata; class Actinopteri; order Syngnathiformes; family Syngnathidae; genus Nerophis; species Nerophis lumbriciformis. The sequence continues at coordinate 17,035,355 of NC_084574.2, forward strand.
TCTTTTCATAAATGGAAATTGAAAAACAAAAAAGAACTGGTTTATTCGAATTTAATTTCAAAGTACAAAAAGGAACATTTAAAAAAGTGTTTTTCATTTTGGCTTGTCAAACTTTAATCTACATCACAAAACCTCTCACCTGGATAGTAGGAGGATGAGGACGTATTCCTACAAGTTGGTACACTTTGACAGTCAATTTAGATGCAGAAATGGCGAAAACGACACGAAAAGATACTTGGTTCCACTCCATTTTTTTTTTGGAGAAGATTATGATTAATTCTTCATCTCAACGGGAATATATGAACATCCTAGCAGTCGGAATCCTAATGAAAGCAGACCTTGTACAGTAAGTGATGTTTTATTATGTTTGTTGGCTTTCATGATGTCTGCAGTGAGTAATAATCAGTGACCCTGTAAAAAAATAGCGAACGTTGTGATGCATTTTTAAAATGAATACGCCTCGTGTGCTTACAATGAGCAACATTTGCAAATATAAAATGTTATAAAGGTACCTGTTACTACATTTCATATATGCTTAGATTATGTATACACAGCCTTAATGGAGGTGTTTGGATGTTTTAAGCGCTTTATAGGCAGAATAGTGCAGCTCCCACATGCTCCATTGTAAGCGGACTTTTGATCACGTGTATTTACTATTTAGATGGTATTTAAAAAATACATCCTTGTCATGTCTTTCATATAAATTGTGAACGATAGGCAAAATTCCCCCAAAAAAGTGCAGTTCCCCCTAATAACAAATCCATTGTGTTCCAGCACTTGAAAAAGAAAGGCTTGTTCCTGTGAGTCAAACGCTTTATAAAAGTCCAAGAAAAGCAGACTGTAATCAAATCCCTGTATTCAATAATGTCCCTTACGAGCCTTATGTTGTCATGAATAGAGCGCCCATTGAGGAATCCTGATTGTGTTTAAAAAGCAGGGATAATTACTACGGTACCCGTGTGCCTGTGACTCTGGCTAAAATGTCATTGGAGCCCTACAAACAAAATATTTTAGACATGGCACAACAAGGATTGACTTCTACAGAAATATTTACTAACATATCAAGTGTAACAGAAAAACAGACCAAAATGGATGTGTTTTCATTTTCCGACACCGGAACCGGAAGTAGCGATTTTAAAGACAGGAAAGTAGGAAAATCTGCACTGTGACGCATGATCAAATCCTTTCTGCTTCCACTTTCGTATATGTGCATAGAGTTACCTGGAGATGTCAGTCCTCGTTGTGCCATGTCCAAAGTATTTTTGTGTAGGGCTCTAAAGACATTTTAGCCAGGCACACGGATACTGTAGTCTCCCCGCTTATGGTCTGAGAATAAAACTTCTGTAGGCACAATTTGTGCAACACAATAATCAATATAACATTGACCAGAATATGTAAATAAAACACTCATTCTGTATCATCAGTTCAAAGGTACAGTCAGTCTTCAGCAAAATAAAAAGGCTTTTCTGGGTTAATGTACACAATTTGTGTGAGGTTTAATCGGTTAGATGACCTCTTATGTCTTAAATGTTGCAAAAGTATTTTATTTTAGCACGACACAGCTTACATAAAACATGGCTCTTGTCAAGTTTGCTTTTGTCGTGGACATTCCAGAAGCCCACAAGTCTGTTTTTAAATTAGACAAAGTTGGTCAGATCTCACAGCAGATTCGGCTGCTGCAGTCAGGTATGTTTGTTTTGTCTGTCCAGTATGTCCGCCTTCAAAAGTTTCCCAAAGATGACGTGTACTGTGCTTCTTAGTTCCGCATTTTGGCATGTTCTGTATTACAGTACTTACTCCAAATCGCGATACATCTAAAATTCGTACATTTCTCCCACCCCTATACCCTGCCCACATATTGTATTTTTAAGTCATTGCATGCTGGCCCAGTCTGAATACTACCACTTTAGACTCCCTCCTCCACTCATGTTAATCTGTGGCTAAGCTCACAACTTCAGCAGTAACCAGCCTAGCCAACACCAATTAAGCAGTGAAGGGGTCAAAAGTGGGACAAATAGTGGACTGTTAATCTCTTAAACCCTGCTGGTTAACACCAAATATTTATTAAGAAACTATGGCATGATAAAATATACAATGACATGATTATGTACCACAGACAAAGTTAGTTCAAGGATGCAGGGAGTCTAGCACTAAAAAAACATATAGCGATATAACCAGCTATGAGCATCATCTCATGCATGACTTGGAATTCCACGCACTGATCCTATAAGCGGTAGAAAAAGGGTTGGATGGATGATTTTAAAATGTTACCTGACTATAATGCAACATTTATCAACTTCTGACCCATACAGAGCAGTGGACTTTTAAGTTCACACTTGATTTCTTGTTCCCGAACAAATGGCACTTTTGAGATACAGGTAGATGTGTGAAGGGAATTAACACAAGTATTTACCAATCTCCTCAGGAAGATGTTGTAGCAGGTTCTCCCCCAAACCCAGATGAGTCAGGTTGGTGAGGTGGCCAATTCCTCTTGGTAATGTCGTCAGCTGATTATTTGTTAACACCAATTTCTAATGACAATCAGAGGACAAGACAGTTACTAATTATAAGACATGCATCAGTTAAAGGGGCTGTTTGCAACTTTCTCAACCAAACAATATAACAAGAACACCACTAACTAGCTAATGTTACCATTAGTGGTTTAGCAAAATATATATCTTTAAAATGTGCATATTTTTCGCAATTTTGGCTTAATCGATATATACAGCTAACCACACACAGAGCTAATGTGCGTACGTGTTACGTAGGGACATAGCCTACATCATCATGTACTAAAAGAAGGTAGGTAAAATGTTTGAAAAGTTATCACCCTCTAGACATCCGCATGAAGGTGGCAAACAGCCCAATCTTTAAATAGGAACTGCACTTTTTTTTTGCCTATCATTCACAATCATAATAAAAGACACAACGACAGATGTATTTTTTTAATGCATTCTAACTCGTAAATAAATGTGAATAAAAGTCCGCTTACAACAGTGCTAATGGAAGGTCCTCTATTCAGCCCCCAAAAAACTATAAAAAAACACACAAAAACCGCCAACAATACAATACATACATCTCATGACTTGAATATTAACCAAGTATTAGTGATATTGTTATTATATAGAGTGAAGTGAAGTGAATTATATTTATATAGCGCTTTTCTCTAGTGACTCAAAGCGCTTTTACATAGTGAGTTACATTTAAACCAGTGTGGGTAGCACTGGGAGCAGGTGGGTTAAGTGTCTTGCCCAAGGACACAACGGCAGTGACTAGGATGGCGGAAGCGGGGATCGAACCTGCAACCCTCAAGTTGCTGGCACGGCCACTCTACCAGCCGAGCTATACCGCCCGGTATAGAGGCGGTGTGATCACAAGCTTGCGTGCCAATGTTGACATGATCGATTGATCAGCTGCTTCCAGGTTTCCTTGCCCGTCATACTTTATTGTAGATCATAAAGCATGCCTCTTACGTTGATAGTAGAAGAACGAGGACGTATTTTGACAAGTTGGTACACTTTGACCCCTTTTTCTTTGGGGAGTCATTCTTCATCTAAATGGGAATATATAAACAACCTAACAGTCGGCATCCTAATGATAGCAGTTGTTGTACAGTAAGGTTTGTTGGCTCTAATGAAGTCGGCAGTGAGCAGTTAACGGTGATGTTAAAAAAAGCGAACGTGGTGATGCGTTTTAAATTATTGCGCCACGTATGCTTAAAATGATCAAAATACGTCAATATAAAATGTTATTATAAATGTCCCTGTTTTAAATACTAACATGGTGTGTATAAAACCTTAATGGAGGTGTTTGGATGTTTTAAGGGCTTTACAGGCAGAATAGAGCGGCTCCCATGGGTTCCATTGTAAGCGGACTTTTGATCGCATTCTAAATGTCTTTCATAATGATTGTGAGCGATAGGCAAAATACCAAAAAAGTCAGTTTCCCTTTAAGTAATAATTTTGCGAGTATTGCTTTGGAAATCCTCTCTAAAATATAAACGTAAGGTTAGAAAACTACACTGATACCAACATCTATTAAAAGGTCTGGTGGCTGTAGATTTTTACTGATTAAAACCTTTCAACATGTGGCTACGAAGTCCTTCTAAATTCCACTTTGCACTTCAACTTCCCACTAGCTTAAACTTGTCTTTTAGTCTTTGATTGCCATGCAATAAAGAACTATCTTAGCCAAACTTGCCTGTAATTCTTTGAGATAAGCAATTTCGTTGGGGAGTGATTCCAACTTGTTTTCCTCCAAGTCAAGCTCTCGAAGCTTTCTTAAATTGCCAATACCATGTGGTAACTTCTTCAGAAGATTATTTGACAATATTAACACCTGTGAAGAAAAAAAGAGAGTGATCGTGAAATTGGTCACAAGCATCACTACTGTTTTACACATGAAATCAAAATGTTGACATGATGTATACTGTACAATAGTAACTCAGTTTTGGTAACTCCCACTTTTTGTATGATTCAGTGTGACAAAATGTTGCCCTTGTTTTCGTAGACAAGTTTGGGTATTGTACGGCCAAACATTGCGTGGAACATTGCCCACAAAGCATTCCACGGAATGTAGTAACCCAATATTCACACACATTGGTGACTCGGTCCCTGTTTTTTAACAAGTGTGACTGAAAATGTTGCAAATGTCTGTACGATAAAGAAGGTGAGAAACAACATTGAATTCAAGAAAGAACAGGGCGTCCGCATGGTTCTCTGCTCATTGCTATGATTTCCAAAAAAGGTTTTTAATAAAATTTAAATTGATGTTAAATGTTCATTTATCAGGGCTCCTACTGTTACTTTGAAAACAAATTTCAGGACATTTCTGGATGTTTTCATCCGCTACAGAGACAAGTTATGACGTCACATACGGATGTTGCTTTGAAAGTGTTCTTTTCTACAGTTATAACTTGATTGTATCCACATTGGTTTATTAAAGTTAAAGTTAAAGTACCACTGATTGTCACACACACACACTAGGTGTGGTGAAACTAACCTCTGCATTTGACCCATCCCCCTGTTCCACCCCCTTGGAGGTGAGGAGAGCAGTAAGCAGCAGCGGTGGCCGTGCTTGGGAATCATTTTGGTGATTTAACCCCCAATTCCAGCCCTTGATGCTGAGTGCCAAGCAGGGAGATAATGGGTCCCATTTTTTATAGTCTTTGGTATGACTCGGCCGGGGTTTGAACTCATGGCCTACCGATCTCAGGGCGGGCACTCTAACCACAAGGCAGTGATCAGTGTTACTCAGGCGTTTGATGCGTTGCCCATGGATAGAAGAAAAATAAATATGACAAACTGGGGTAATTCCCAACTCATCTTTCTCTTCTCTCATACTACAACATTCTTTGTTGTATTTCCTCTAAAAAGTCTTAGTATATTTTTAGTAAGTCACTGAAATAAGTATAATCTTTCTTTCATCTCAGTTTGCAAATGCACATTTGATTGGCTGGTAGCGTTGCGTGGGGCGAGAAGTGATGTGCCTTCATGTTGCTAGAAGATAAGTTAAGTATAGACGAGCCTAACTGTTTGCATTCACTCAAAATGCAGGGGAGGATAAATCATTTGTCAGGATCACGTGACCATTTCCAAGACATTTGACCTTTTTTGTCATTCCCAATGTGTTTTCAATTACCGGTACGCAAAATTAGGTCAGTCATTTCTCAGGGTTTCCAGGGTGCATGGTTCATACGTATTTGGCATTGTTTTCTGCACATATAACGTCAATCATTCTGTATAAAATGTTTTGTAGTAATAATATTGGGTGACCGGAACGAAAACCAAGGTACCATGGTATTTGATTATTGGTCCGGTATAACTTTGGCTTGATATTACCTATGATAACAAACACCTTTTTACAACACTCAACCAAGACAAAAGGGTTACTGTTCAATGGCTGTTACATACATTACATGGTACTCATATGGAGCTTTTATGAGCTGCATTTGTGGCTTACCTCCAGAGACACCAGGCCGCAAATATCCTCTGGGATCTTAGTCAGCTGATTGGTAGCTAGGTTAAGCTCCACCATGTTGTTCCATGTGCCAAAGTCCAATGGCAGAGAAGTTAACTGGTTGTCCTGAAGAAGACAAAAGTCAAGATTATTATTTAAATGTCAGACAATTACATCCATCCATCCATTCAATAATTCATTTTCTACCATTAAATGACAATTACAGCCATTACAACGAGTGCACTGTTCAAGCAGCTTCTGACAAGACTTGAATCCAAACGGCGTAAACAATCTGTCTGTAAACAATGTCAATACCAATAGAGACTTCAGTAAAATTGCTGTTCAAACCTGATAAAAACTGAACAATTACTGGAAATAACAGAAATAGCATTTACATGTGCAACATTTACTTAAGAATTACTTTGCCAATGAGAAACACCTCATCCTTCCTCTATGCGAAGGAACCAGAAGAAAAGGCATATAATCTATACTTTTCTTTTGGCCTTGTTTTAATTAACTGTTAAGCAGATAAACTTTTATGATGGATGACAGCACAGCAACTCAAGTTTAAATTTGCAGCCAAGCCTCACAAAAACCTAAAGAAACACAAGACAGGAGACTTAACCCCAGATTCACATTTCACGGAACTTGACTTAAATCAAAATCATTTTTATGAATTTGTTTTTTAATACATTCTGAAGTCTTACTCTATAGGAACGTTCTAGTGTCCACATACCATAACATCTAGCCTACACATTTAAGTTTCCAAAGTGGAAAAACCTCTGAGCTTCAAGACAGCAGACAAGCGTATAAGTAGGCACTAGTACTGTATTTGAAAGTACAAATTGCAATTATATCAGGCTGACATGCACAAAACATGCAAATATACCTTCATGTTAAGCTTGCTTAAAACGTTGGCCTTAAAGAAGATTCCAAACGGGATCTTGTTGATACGGTTGTGCTCCATGTTGAGCGAGTAGATGGTCGAAAACTGGGAGGGTCCGCCCACTGGGTATGACTGGAAGCAGTTCCTTGCTAGCGTCAGGCTAGTCAGTTTGACCAAACTCGACAGGAGGCCCTGTTTAATATCAAGCAAAGGCACAACAGAACTCAAATATAATGAAACAAAAATGTTTTTATAGACTGGATGTCCTTAAAAGACGCTCAAAGGGGTCATACTATGTCTGTTTTTTATTTAGATTAAAAAAAACGTCCTAGTCATCTACATAATATCAGGGCTGTGAATATTTGGGCACCACAAGATTCGATTCAGAATCGATTCTTGATTCAAAACGATTCTAGATTCAAAAGCTATACTTTTTAATAACATTGAATGCCATTTCTATGATTAATTACATTCCTCCATAATAAAGATAAACAGCTCTGATCAATTTCTATATTACTTAAAAGAAAACTGGTTTTGTTTAATAAAATGCTTCCCAAACATTTAATAAATCCAAATCCAAATAAGGCAACAAGCGAAGTATCCAACACTTCCCTTTTCTAAAGTACATCTGTACAGCAGATAAGGGCATCTACATTAACAATATGATTTGCCTGAGGGTCTGGACAGGACAGATGGAAAAAAAAAAGTTTGTTTGATTTTTCAATTAATTAAGAATCGTTACCAATAAGAATTGCGACTTTTGATACCCCAACATAATATGTAACGTAAAATTTGGACTATAAGCCGCTACTTTTTTCCTACATTGTGAACCCTGCGGCTTTTAAAACGGTGCGGATAATTTATGGATTTTTTTTGCTGACGGCCACAATACAATAATTAAAAAAAAAAAAAAAAAAGCAAACACACTGATGAGGTGTGTTATTGTTTGTGCTATGGCGCCATTTTTAGACGAGTTTGCGCACTGCAGTTGCTGCAGTGTCCTTCCATTTAGTCCTTTCAAGTTACTGGAAGTACAATTGCCGTTCAGTCTTCTCGTCGTCCATAGTGTTTCTACTCGTATGTATTCACCAGTGATCATTCCAAGCAACGTTTGTAAGTTTTACAATATAACTTAAACTGTTTATACTTACTAAACTGTCTCATGTGTGATGTCTGTATTTGTTTTCATGCATATTTGTACGTACTATTGCATTTGTAATGAAGCCAGCCTCGTTAGTCTTAGCTAATATGCTAACACGTTTACGATGGTCTGTGTTAGTATTATTAACTTACAACAGCAGTTTCACAAATTACTTGTAAATTCACCCAGATGTCACCGTGGACATGTTGAGTCTGTTTTGCTGATTAGAGAGCAAGCTTTGGTTTTGTCCGATCACCTGTTTTACTGACGTGTTACAGGCACCGTTTGGAAAAAATTAAGGTATGTAAATAAACATTAACAAAACCTTTCTGTGTGAAGAACTTTATTTCGCAACATATATATCTGCGACTTATAGTCAGTCCGGTGCAGCTAATACATGGAAACTATATTTTTTTGCGAACATTTTGTGGGTGCGCCTTATACCCCAGTGTGCTCTATAGTCTGTAAAATACAATAATGTATGATATTTTACAGACCGTTTTCAAGCTGCTTTCTGACCGTCTTTTCAGGATGCACCATTTTGTGGGCGGTCTATTAATGTACCTCCACTTTGACTGTGTCCTCTCCCCATTAGCCATGTTGTAGATTTTCCATATGTAGTCTTGTGACAGACATAAGTTCAAACTATACGGTACTTTGTATTAGAAAGGGCAACACTGGAGGATCTTAGCATGCGTGTGTATGTACGAGCCAGTCTGCCCCACAACAAACTGATAGAGATAAATAAGGAACTTGTTGACTACAACGTCGGACTAGAATGGCGGACTTGCGCAAAGCTCTTCGGGTAAAACTTAATCTTGTATCGAGATATCCGCTGACGTCAACAATTGGAAAAATGTCACAAGTTGGGCAAATTCCAAACGGCTCAGTTGGAGGAAGTATGAAGGAAGGCAAGACTGTTTTATAAATATCTCCATGGTTTGATTTCCAATTTTCTGCAGATCTCAAATACACAGAAACAGGTTCTAATAGGTAAGGCAAGTTGGTTTGCATAATAGGACTCCTTTAAAAGCATTTTAACACAGCAAGTTTTCTGACAATATGGTTGGGAACATGATTGCCTACACTGTGTATTTCAGATGTTGAACAAGTTAAAGGTAGTACCTACCTCCGGTAACACTGATATGTTATTGTTTTCGAGATTTAGCTCTTCCAGTTCTCGACATTTGGCTAACGATCTGGGGATAGCTGACAATCTGTTGTATCTCAGACCTAAGCGGTTTATGCTGGCAAAATTTCCTGAAACAAAAAGAGGAAACAAGTTGCACATTTGCGTTTAATAACACGAGCAAATAATGTAAAGCTGTCATTGAGGTAAAAATAATTAGGTACTACACTCTGCATACCTATGGTCTCTGGGAGGTCTAAGAGCTCATTGTGCTGCAAATCTAGGTTGGTTATCTGTGTGCAATTCCCAATCTCCTTCGGTAAGTGCTCCAACTGATTATGGGCAACATCCAGAGTACTGAGGTTGCAGAGTTCCCCTGCAAAAACATACAAAGAAAAGCTCTTCAAATTGTATTTGTAATAAAATGTATCATTTTACCTAACTACTGTTCTGACTAGTTCAATGCTTGTATGATTTGTTGGACATACCTATCTCTGCGGGAAGCTGCTTGAATTTGTTTTCCCGGATGCTGAGCGTTGTGAGCTTGGAAAGATTTCGGATGTCCTTCTCCACCGTTGTGATGCGGTTGAAGCGTAGGTAGAGCGTTTTCAGAGACTTCAGCCGGTAGACTACTGGCGGGATCTCTCTCAGCTTGTTGTGCCGAAGATCGAGCATTTGAAGCTTCTTAAGGGAGTCCAGTGAGTCAGGCAAGCTGGTTAAAGAGTTCTCGCTCAGGGCTAAAGTGACCAGGCCTGAGAGGCATCCCACTTCAGGTGGTAGGCTCTGCAGCTTGTTGCTGTATAGGTAGAGTTCAGCCAGCTGCGTCAGCTCCTTAACGGAGGTGGGCAGCATGTGAATAGAGCGTTTAGATAGATCCAATCTCATGGAATTTTCCTCCCGGCACTTGTTAAGCTCCTTAATCACCTCAGCATTGCTAGACTTCTTGCGTGTACCTGGTGCTGGGTTTGGCCGCTTTATCGTATTGTCAACAGAGAAGGCAACACCCGGTGCTGAGCTGCTGGTGTCCTTTTTACCTTCTTTGGCTTCTTTCCCTTTGGTCTTTGTTTCTTTGCCCCCATCCTTGACGAGGCCTGCCAGAGCCTTGGCCTCCTTTTCCCTTTCTTTGCCTCCCGAACCACTTTTAGGGTCCTTTTCTTTTGAATCCTTTTCTTTGCCTAAAGTACTACTCATGTCGACGTTATCGCGCGTCCTGCAGAGTTGCTCATGGGACTTTCTCGTCAGGTTACTTATTCAGGAAAAAAAGGGACTGGACAGTTGAGGAGGCTTTAAAGCAAACATCCCTGTGCAGGACCACACGTTTATCTTTGTCTTTGCTTGAAAACTTGAGCACTTTTCAATTGTTTCTTTCGGAGTTAAAAATCCTTTGACGAAACTGGACTGTGGCATCCATGGGCCACATGCTTGAGCATTGAAGCTGCATACAATCCCGGGACTTTTAGGTAAAACTTGTAGAATTCCTTATGGCTCAAAAGGTCACCAAGGCTTTAGAAATCCCTCAATAATTTTCTGTTGAAGACAAAAAAGTTATTTTCACATTGTTTGCAATATTAATATGTGCAGTTGTTCTGAGCAGTTCTGTTCTACAATCACTTTTAGTGTGGTGACACCCACAATGTATTCAACCAGCTGTCTTCAGAAATGTTTTATGCGTGATTCAAAAATGAGAATAAAACCATAAAGCAGAGTGTAGTACATGGTTTGATAAACTGGTAGTTTCATCAACCCTGGGGCTTGACGATGTTTATATATATATATATATATACAGTGTTTCCCACACATTCATTTATTTGTGGCGGCCCGCCACGAAAGAATTACGTCCGCCACAAATGGATTTTTCGGCTTTTGACTCGGTCGACCGCTCCTAAAAGCAATGGGACTGTCTGTGAATGTTGCTTGTAGTTACACCTCAGGTGCAGTAGGTGGCGGTAGCCTACTATGCACTATGCAATAGCACTTAATTCACCTGGTGGGCCAGAAGAAGAAGAAGAAGAAGAAGAAGAGGGACGGATGGACGGACGGAATCAAAATACTCGCCGGCTACTTTTCATAATGATGGCGCTTCCTATGTTTCTACCTCAAACGTCCAAAAGCTGCTGAAAGCCTTGATCCAGGATGCCATGGGGAAAAAAACTTAAATGGTGCCTTTTGGCGACAGTTAGCAGCTTGGTGGCTCATAGCCGGCGAGCTAACGCTTGCTAGCATTGCTTCATTTTTACAGGTGTTATAGGTAGATAGTAGTGATGGGTCCGGCAACACCGATGCATCGGCGCATGCGTCGAGCTCATAGAGCGAAACCCTGTGTCGGTGCGCGTACCGCTTTTAGAAAGTCACGTGACCGATCATGAGCTGTTTTGGTCACGTGACCGATACGCGAACTGTGCCTCCTCTGTGCCCTGTGAGCGGCTCTTTTCTACAGCCGGAGAAATAATAATTAAGAAGAGAAAGCGTCTAAAATTGAATACGTTGGAAAAACTGTTTTTTTTAATAAAAATGTGTAAAAATAAATAAATAATAATTTCCAGGTCCACAAGCATCCTCATTCACAACACGTTCTCTTAGATTTCCATGTTATGATACATGTTCACATTATTTGACTGTATCTAAAAAAGACAAAAAATATATTTTTATTTAAATGAAGTTATGAAATAATCCTAAATGAAATACAATGACTTGGTTTATATTATTGTATATACTAGGTCAGTGGTTCTCAACCTTTTTTCAGCAATGTACCCCCTGTGATTTTTTTTTAAATTCAAGTACCCCCTAATCAGAGCAAAGCATTTTTGGTTGAAAAAAAAAAAGATAAAGAAGTAAAATACAGCACTATGTCATCAGTTTCTGATTTATTAAATTGTATAACAGTGCAAAATATTGCTCATTTGTAGTGGTCTTTCTTGAACTATTTGGAAAAAAAAGATATAAAAATAACTAAAAACTTGTTGAAAAATAAACAAGTGATTCAATTATAAATAAAGATTTCTACACCTAGAAGTAATCATCAACTTAAAGTGCCCTCTTTGGGGATTGTATTAGAGATCCATCTGGATTCATGAACTTAATTCTAAACATTTCTTCACAAAAAAAATAAATCTTTAACATCAATATTTATGGAACATGTCCACAAAAAATCTAGCTGTCAACACTGAATATTGCATAGTTACATTTCTTTTCACAGTTCTTTTTGACAGACATTTTAGTGACAAACCTGAGCTTGTGCTTCACTGAGTTTATGAACTTACATTCATATTTTGTTGAAGTATTATTCAATAAATATATAAAGGATTTTTGAATTGTTGCTATTTTTAGAATATTTTTTAAAAATCTCACGTACCCCTTGGCATACCTTCAAGTACCCCCAGGGGTTCGCGTACCCCCATTTGAGAACCACTGTACTAGGTCATAAAATCAGTGTCAGTTGAGTCGGTCCATAGGTTGCCTGTAGGGATTTTTAATGTCCAGCAGATGTCATTATTTAGTGACACAGTATCGACACAGTATCAATACAGTTTTGCAATGTGTCAAAACGCTTCATGACGCCTCATCAACCCATCACTAGTAGATAGGTTATAGCTGCATCGCTCGCGGCTCGTCATATATTTAACGTTAATCCGTGATTTCACCGAGCGTTTCACTGACGGTGAGCAGCCTGACGCTGCTTCATTAACACCGCCGCTGTTTGACTCGAGGCCCGGGGCAGACGCTCGTAGTAACAGTCACGTGTTACAATACCGACGAGCTAACGTGTCCAGGTTATAACCCTGTTGTCAATAAACACACATGGACTGAAGCTAAATTGTCCACTGTCCACTGCAGCATGTGAATGCAATGAAAATAATAAAATCTGAGCCAACCAGCTGTTAAAAATGTTGTCCAGGTTAATGTTTTGGCCATTAAAGACCATTCATTTCAAGATTTCAACTGTGATTGGGCTTTAAACAGGTGGCTGACCTGTTCAGATGAGTGTAACTGCTACTGGTCAAATAATGTGAAATAGCATTTAATTTTACATGTATGCAATGCCATTTAAATGCAATTATAGATAATAATAATAATAATAATAATAAATACTGTGTAGTGTTGTAAATAGTCAACGGGAAGGATTCTATTAAGATATAAGCCATGAGCACTACACAGCCAGAAAAAAACCTAGGCAGGACAAGTACAAATATTGGGGCAAGTAGATTTGAGAAGTCAGGCAAGTAGAAAAAAACCTTAACGTTGAACCCTGCATGTGTTGAGCTGCTGCCGCTTAAGGTTAGACGGCACTGTACATAGAGCGGTCCTGCTCGTTAGTAATAAATTATAATGTTGGATGTTCACTCCTTCACACAGATGAGTATAGAAAAATATTTTCAACGGCCGAAAAGGGCTCGACTTGGAGAGGAGGTAGGCCTACAGTTCGGACCACAGGTGCGACCTGTTCAGCAGCAGCAGCAGGAGGAGGAGGAGGAGGAGGTTGACTGACTGTGGCAGGACACCTCTGCCTCTGTTTCACTTCATCCATACATCCATCCATTTTCTACCGCTTATTCCCTTTGGGGTCGCGGGGGGCGCTGGAGCCTATCTCAGCTACAATCGGGCGGAAGGCGGGGTACACCCTGGACAAGTCGCCACCTCATCGCAGGGCCAACACAGATAGACAGGCAACATTCACACTCACATACACACACTAGGGCCAATTTAGTGTTGCCAATCAACTTATCCCCAGGTGCATGTCTTTGGACATGCATTTCACTTCATGTTGCTGGTAAATAATATGGTTGTAGTAGTAGGCTAAAGTTAAATTATTTAGTATTCACTAATTAAAGGGGCAGAGTTTTAAGAGACATTTTAGCTTTTATATTTTATAAGATATATTTTTTGTAAGAACCACAATTAATAAATATATTTCAGTGAATCACTAATTGTTCAAATCTGTATATAAATATGTACATAAAATGTTGTAATTATATTCCAACTCCGCGTTCTTCTTGGTCATCGCCGCTGACGTTAATTTAGGTATTTCTTGTCCAAGCCCGTGTAAACTACCCTAATACTTTTGACCTGACTACCGACAATAACGTCTAATTTTACACAGTGTGCATCTTCAAACCTTTGTTTGGATGTGCATGTTGTCCCTGTGCATGTGTGTGCTTTCTCTAGGTACTCCAGTTACCTCCCGCATTCCAAAAATACGCATTGGAGACTGTAAATTGTCCATAGGCATGAATGTGAGAGTGAATCATTGTTTATCCTTGTACCCTGCAATCGGCCATGTTAATTTTGTTTAGCCTGTCAATGAGCTTGTCCATTGTACGTTAGCATTAACTTGTTCGGAAACATTAAACACATTTTAAGTCATGTTGTTTGTTGCGTGTTATGCAGTCTACAGACCATGGAGGAATGAGTAGCGATTACCTGCTCTCCTTGTTTTTAGTATTAGCATTTAGAGTCCACAAAATACTGAGGTTTTCTTCTTCTGGAATTTGCTTGACAGACAACAAATGCATAACTGCCACTTACATGCTTTTAGTGGGACACCACTGACCAGACATACTGCAGTCAAATTGTATACAGAGCAGAAGTTATGCATTTATTGTAAAGGCCAAAATGTGAAACTGGTTCCCAATCATTTTGCTAAATTTGGCAACTATCAACCAATCATTGAAACAACACAAAGCTATTAAATGCGTTTTATTCAAGTAAATCCAATTTAATTTTTAGTCAGCCGCACACATGATTTATCTGATGGGGGCTGAAAAAGGTTTTGCATATATATTGTTGCTCTAGTGATCCTGCCAAGTGCTGTGTTTATATGTAAACTACATAGCATAGGGGTGTTATTACTTGCCCAAATATGTTTTCTATTAGATGAAAGGCTGAACGAGACACACTTTGAACAGGTTTGGTGGCTGTTCTGTGGCATTGGGAACATGTACAGTAGGTATGTCAGTCAAAGCAAATCTGTTAAGCATAAACTCACAGCAACTTTCTGCCGCTAAATAAATATGGCCCAAAGGGTGTTGACATTACTGATGCCTCCAGCCCCACCTTTTTACCTTGCATTCAGTTATAAGTCATTCCGCCATATCAGCAATACAAAGAATCATTGGATATTTATATTTTAAAAACATTTAAGCAGACATACAAGTCTTTACATATATATATTTTTTGTCATTAAGTGGCTTCATTTGCTGCAGTCCGTTTTTAGTCTCGGCAGCTATTCAACCTCAGCGACTTTATAATACTCACTTGTGCAAGCTAAGCTGCGGAAAAGAGACCGGTTTGGATCAGGATCAGAGCTAAAAGAAAAGGTTAGGACTGCTGAGAGTAATCTTTAGAAGTGGCCTTCAAAGCATGGAGCCCCAACAACAAGAGGTCTTCTGACCTTTAGGGGAAACAGCACCTCTTTCATGACCTAATGCTTGACAAAACCTTCCTCAAAATAAAATAGTCTATGGTCCGTGACAGACATGCATGTGTGTAAAATAATTATTAGCATAAAATGACAAAAGACAGATCAGGCCCACTGTCATCTAGTCCAAACTGAACAAGCAACTTCCTTTTATGGTTGTACACTTTATGTCCCTGCAGTACAACATGCTGGTAGTTCACCGACAGCAGAAAAGCAGGCTTTTTTAAGTCTATGTGAGACCAGAAAAAACGTGCAAAACCACATTGTTTCATACTGGAAAACATATGAATAAGTATTGACATTTAATAGGTGACACAAACTATCAACCAATCTATCCTGTGTGCCATATAATCAATCTCATTTTGAATGTGCAAAAGCAGTTTTCTTTTCGGAAATAATAGCACAAACACAAAGTCCAGGTCCATTTCTGTGTTGCAAATGTTCTAGTTACACATGCAAAGCATACAGCCTAGGTCTGTTACTCGTTTGGTGCAGTCATGTAGTGAGTTTTATGGTCTGGTTAAGGCTGCACGATAAGGGAAAAAATATCAAAAATTTTTATATAATCTGATCTCGATTAATAACACATGTTTTGTATTGTATATTAGTTTTTTTCGCCAGCCATTTTTAAATCAGCTGTACTAAAAATAAAGGAAACTAGAGATTAGTTCAACATAGGGCTGGGCGATACGGCAAAAAAAATTATCACGATTAATTTTTTCATATCATCCGATCTCAATTAAATATCAAAAATTGTTATTATTATTTTTAATTAAAGCGTATTGTCCCCTGCAGGATTTTACAGAGTACTAAATCCCTACTGTTTTCTACAACCATGTTTAATTGAGGTAATATGTGCTGACTACTGTCATTTTGTTCATATTTATTATTGTGTTTACTAGGAGGTACAACACAGGTAACCCACGCTACAGTCCGTACCTGGTTTTACAGCCACGGTTTTGCTTCTTTTTCGATACGTTTTGTAGGTTTTTTTTCCTCTCAAAGTTAGTGTTTTTTTTGCTTGTCATCACAAACATTCTGCAGTAAACAAAGTATAATTGGTGTACTGAATACTATAAGACTTTTGTTTCAAGTTAACATTTAGTAAACAATACTTTCAAATGGTAAATTTTAATATTTGTATTATTTAATTACTTGAATACATCAGTGCTTCTCACCAGTGCTTTGGCAAATGGCAAGCGGTGACTGACTCACATTGTGGAATTTTTTTAACTCAAATGTTGTATCTTATATTAAAGAAAATATATTAAAATGCAGTTAAATTTTTATGTGTCCTAACACATAAAACAGGTTTAATGATTATGTCAGGAACAAAATGTATTTTTTTGTCCACAAACAAAAAGAACACCAAGTGTTTTTCTGCAGAGTTTCTTTATACCGGTCATATTGTCCGTAATACTCCATCAACAGTATATGGTACATGTGTTATACTTGTATAGCCCTTTTCCACCTTTAAAGGTACTCAAAGCGCTTTGACACTATTTTCACATTCACCCATTCACACACTGATGGCGGGTGCTGCCATGCAAGGCCCTAACCACGACCTATCAGGAGCAAGGGTGAATTGTCTTGCTCAAGGACACAACGAACGTGACTGGGATGGTGGAAGCCAGGGATCGAGCCAGGAACCCTCAGGTTGCTGGCACGGCCGCTCTGCCAACTGAGCCATGCTGTCCCATAGTATCTGTTGTATCAGAGGAGTAGAATTCTTGCAGAAACATTTACAAAAAAAAAATCTGATTAAAAAATATTTAGATATAAAAATGCCTTTTCTGATTAAATTAGTGGGTGTGTTGAGTCTCCCAGTCGGGACCAATACAGTCACACAGACGTTCTCTAAATGTCTGCAGGTCCGCATTCGGGGCAGGATTACTGGTGAGCCGCAGAAGATAGTGAAACTAAAGTCGCTGCTTTTAAATGTTGTGTTTCAACTTCTATGCTAGTTAGTATTAGTCATATTTCTTTATTTTGTTATCCTGGGCTGCAATTTCAGCTGTGTTAGGGGACTAGGTACAACGTGATTGAATATTTCGTGACGGTGGAACTAAATGGTCGCGCACACAAGACACACTTTCACACCAACACACGCAAACGTACACAAACACACACACACATTCACAGACACACAGAGGATCACGGTCAATAAAGGTGGAGTGTTCCGTGCAGGATTATACCAAGCATCCCTACTGTTTACTACTGCGATAGCTTCTAACAGACATTTCCGCCATGTTTGATCGAGGAAATATGCTAGCAGCTGATCACCGTGATTGAACTCAATCGCTATCAACGATCACGGTCATATAATCGCCCAGTCCTAGTTCAACATTTTCAAAACTGCTTGCTCTTCCTCTCTGTGTCGCATGTTTAGCTTCATCCTCCAGTGATAATGATAGTAGTTTATTTGCTGCAATGGAGAACTACTAACCTACGCCATGTATGGAAATAGTTTGCTGCTCAGTCTTCCGGTCGGCGGAATAAGCATGGAAAAATAGGAATCAACGTTTAAAAATTGGGGGTTAAATCACCAAAAACGATTACCGGGCGCAGCCACCGCTGCTGCTCACTGCTCCCCTCACCTCCCAGGAGGTGATCAAGGGTGATGGGTCAAATGCAGGGAATAATTTCACCACACCTAGTGTGTGTATGACAATCATTGATAATTTAACTTTAAAATGCGGACGTTCCGGGACAATCAGAATGTAAGACTCGGTTGTCATTGATACCCAACCATATGAATACTACATCTATATTTTTTTTAAATTGTATTTAATGACAAATTAGCTGAAAGCAGTTTGTGTTTATCTATGATTTATTTGAAAATCATTAAAGTTGAAAGGGTAAGCACTGTTTTGACATTTTGTTACCTTACTGTACTGAGATATGTACTGAACTTCAACACTAATACCTAGGTACATACCAACAGTGTGAGGATGTCATACCATTTCATCCCTAGCATGGATGGGACTAAGCTACATAGCAGAATCAAATAATGGAAAAAGTAGAGCTGGAAATCTTAGGGTACCTCACTTTAAGGCTGCACGATTTAGAAAAGAAAAACCCTAATTGCGATTTTTCTGTCCAAAATTGTGATTGCGATTTGATTTGCAATTTTTATATTTTATACATTAAAATGCATGAAACTGCAAAAATAACAATAGAAGAAAGACATGTTACTTTTAGACTGTCAATCAACATACTCTGATCTCAAAAGTGCCACACATTGAAATATGCAATAATTTACTTCAAAAAAATATTTGGCTTTATGCAGACAGAGTCAGAGATTTTGTCTACATCAGTGTTTTTCAACCACTGTGCCCCGGCACACTAGTGTGCCGTGAGATACAGTCTGGTGTGCCGTGGGAGATGATCTAATTTCACCGATTTGGGGTAAAAAATATTTTTTGCAAACCAGTAATTATAGTCTGTAAATGATGTGTTGTTGTTGAGTGTTGGTGCTGTCTAGAGCTCGGCAGAGTAATTGTGTAATACTCTTCCATACCAGTAGGTGGTAGCAGGTAGCTAATTGCTTTGTAAATGTCGGAAACAGCGGGAGGCAGTGTGCAGGTAAAAGGATGTCTAATGCTTAAACCAAAAATAAACAAAAGTTTAGTGCCCCTAAGAAAAGGCATTGAAGCTTAGGGAAGGCTATGCAGAACGAAACTAAAACTGAACTGGCTACAAAGTAAACAAAAACAGAATGCTGGACGACAGCAAAGACTTACTGTGGAGCAAAGATGGCGTCCACAATGTACATCCGAACATGACATAGCAATCGACAATGTCCCCACGAAGATGGATAAAAACAAAGTAGATGCGGGAATTATCGCTCAAAGGAAGACTTGAAACTGCTCCAGGAAAATACCAAAAAGAGAAAAAGCCACCAAAATTGGAGCGCAAGACAAGAACTAAAACACTACACACAGGAAAACAGCAAAAAACTCCAAATAAGTCACGGCGTGATGTGACAGGTGGTGACAGTACACCTACTTTGAGACAAGAGCTATATTGATGCATGGTTGGTTATGGTTTAAATTCATATCCAACAATTGCGACGACTTTTTACTGTCAACTGAGTTTCGTTGTTTAATGATTTCTGCTGGTGGTGTGCCACCGGATTTTGTCAACACAAAAAATGTGCCTTCGCTCAAAAAAGGTTGAAAATCACTGGTCTACATCATGTCCTATAACTGAAGAAATAATCGAAATCAACCATGCAGTGTTTATAATGTAATGTATTCGTAATATTTATTATGAATGCAAGTATTCATTTACAAGGATATGAACTTATATTTATCATTACTGTAGAATTGTTTACCATTGTACTGTAAATGGAAAATAAAAAACTGTTATCCTAAATAAATTTATAAAATGGACTCATTTTTATAAGCAAAAAGTTAACCTAAATAGACATTGAACATCTTAAAGTGTATTTTTTTCCCAGTTGGAAAAATTAGGTTCGACATTGTCTTTTTGTTTATTTCCATCACGTGAACACGGCATTTTCGCTTGTTCGTCCGTGTTGATGTGCTCCTATCGCCCATCTGATTTAAAGCTGAAATATTTCCACAATGGGAACCTCTGGGCACTCCGGCTTCCTACATGCACCTGGGGATAGGTTGATTGGCAACACTAAATTGGCCCTAATGTGTGAATGTGAGTGTGAATGTTGTCTGTCTATCTGTGTTGGCCCTGCGATGAGGTGCCGACTAGGGTGTACGCCGCCTTCCGCCCGAATGCAGCTGGGATAGGCTCCAGCGCCCCCCGCGACTCCGAAAGGGACAAGCGATAGAAAACGGATGGATGGATATTCCCACAACGGGACATTTGACTTTATAATCTTATTTTTTTCCTCCTAGTTTGTTACTTTGCGGCACTTCTCACTGAGTTTTATCACACCGCTATTACATTGCAAAAAAAACATTCAGCCCTACCTTCAACTATTCCTAACACTCAAAATATTAGTCTTCATGTTAATGTGATATTTGTCACGTGTTTCAGTCGACAATATCTAAACCGCTGACAACAGATGGGCTGGTAAACATTTTGCATCCCCCCTCCCCACATGTTAAAAACAATCCAGTACGCGAAAAAAAGAACTTTGTTTCTAGTTCAAGCATCAGCCAGCTGATAGCAACAGACATACAGTACATGTGCCTAAGTAAACAAAAGCTTAAGATTGCGTCGCTGTGCCATGGTCACGGTCATAATTGCATCACTTGTTTCAAAACACAACATTGTAGGTAGGCAGCGTGGACATTGTTTAAATCAATTTCATGTGGTGTCCAAATGTCAGGGCTCTACAGTGTGAACATTTCACTCACAAATGTGCCTACAAATAGATTGTGCGCATACATTTTGTTTTAAAAGGGAGCACTCGTACGCGTACGGATTTCAACCCCTTCATTCGTAATTTGCTACTAAAATAAATCAATACAAAGTGGATCAAAATAGAGTAGGGGTGTCCAAAGTGCGGCCCGGGGGCCATTTGCAGCCCGCAGCAAACATTCTAATGATCCTCCACACATTCTAAAAAAACTTATTAAAAAAACAGATACACGTTGAATTTAAAAGAGCATCCTTCCATATATACCGCTTGTCCCTTCTGAGGTCGCGGGGGGTGCTGTAGCCTATCTCAGCAAACGGGTGTAAAGTAACGGGGAAAGGTCTAAATGTTGACACAAAAAACTAGCGACGCAAAAGGTTTTTGTTTTTTTAAGCAACCACCGACAACTTCTTTCTTTTCAATAAAGTTACTGATACATTCTTTTAAATATATATATTTTTAAATGTAGTTTGTGCACAACTTTTTTTGCAACTGGCTTTGAGGCAGCTTCTTCAGCAGCGCAAGTGTCTGCGTAGACTTTCAAAACACGGCCGCAGCGATGCACGTGTTTCAGGTGGCTGATAAGGAACAATGTGTTGAAGCGTGATTTTTTTCCTCCTCCTCACGGAATGTTTGCAGAACATTTAGTGCAAATAGCATGCAAAATGTCCCAAATTATCAACGCCATGTTTGTCTATGATAAGCTCGCAATGATGTCATAATCCCTCATATCTCATACGGGCACGATAATTATCTATCCAATATTTATTATGCCCTCTAATAATAACACAATAAACCTGACATGCAGGCTGTTTTTTTTCTTTAAAAAAAATCTATATATTGTAATGCAATATGCAATAATTTACTTTAAATAATAGTTGGCTTTATGCAAACAGACTGCAAGCTGTTGTCTACAACAGTGGTCCTCAACCTTTTTTCAGTGATGTACCCCATGTGAACATTTTTTTAATTCAAGTACCCCCTAATCAGAGCAAAGCAATTTTGGTTGAAAAAAAAAGATAAAGAAGTAAAATACAGCACTATGTCATCAGTTTCTGATTAATTAAATTGTATAACAGTGCAAAATATTGCTCATTTGTTGTGGTCTTTCTTGAACTATTTGGAAAAATAGATATAAAAATAACTAAAAACTTGTTGAAAAATAAACAAGTGATTCAATTATAAATAAAGATTTCTACACATATAAGTAATCATCAACTTAAAGTGCTCTCTTTGGGGATTGTAATAAAGATCCATCTGAATTCATTAACTTATATCTAAACATTTCTTCACAAAAAAGAAATCTTTAACATCAATATTTATTGAACTTGTCCACAAAAAATCTAGCTGTCAACATTGAATATTGCATTGTTTAATTTCTTTTCACAGTTCTTTTTGACAGACATTTAAAAAAAATCTTGGCATACATTCAAGTACCCCCAGGGGTACGCGTACCCACATTTGAGAACCACTGGTCTACAACATGATCTTAAACTGAAAAAAATAACCGATAAATCTATGCAGTGATTATAATGCAATATAATCATAATTTATAATAATAATGCAAGTAACCATTTAAAATGATATAACGTATTTTTCGGATTATAAATCGCTCCGGTGTATAAGTCGCACCGGCCGAAAATGCATAATAAAGAAGGAAAAAAACATATATAAGTCGCTCTAGAGTATAAGTCGCATTTTTGCATTTTCTGCTGGCAGTTTTTGGGACATCGTAGTCCTTGCTCTGATAGAGAGGTGATTGCGTTGCATGAAGCGGTAACACAAAGGTCTTCCTGCAAAGTCATTTTATTCATCTCCTTGGCAACTACTTGGGCGTGGAGACGCAACTGTACGGTGGACAAGCCTCTCCCGGCAGCACGTTGTTCAAGCACCCATTTGTGAATTTGTTCCTCGAGCTGTGGCCACCTAGCTTTTAGCCCACGATAAGCTTTTTTAGTTTTCTTCATTTCAGTAAGAGTAGCCTCCGTTTTTCGCCAGTCCTTACAAGTTTTTCACTTACTCCAAACTTTCTTTCTGCTGCTCGATTGCCGTTTTCTGCTGCATATTTCACTACTTCCAGCTTGTAACCTGCGGTATATGATTTCCTTTTCAGTGCCATTTTTGTTCAGCCCTTCTCAGTTTTTATAAGTTACCGCTAATTATCCATTTTCATAGGTACGGAAGTAGTAGCAAGTAGCATCTTTTTTTTCACAATGCACTTCTACCATGACCCGCCCCCCGCCAAATTTTTATTGGTTGACGTGTATGTGTGACGATTGCTCATATACGCCTAGTCTTTCACGTGAATGAGATAAATAATATTATTTGATATTTTACGGTAATGTGTTAATAATTTCACACAAGTCGCTCCAGAGTATAAATCGCACAAACTATGAAAAAAACTGTGATTTATAATCCGAAAAATACGGTAAACTTGTATTTCCCATTACTGTACAATTGTTTACCACTGTACTGAAATTGGATGGTAAATAACTTTGTTATCCTAAATAAATAAACAAAAAAATAAAATTGGATTAATCTCTGTAAGCAAAAATTTGACTTACCGTATTTTTCGGAGTATAAGTCGCACCGGCGTATAAGTTGCACCTGCCGAAAATGCATAATAAAAAAGGAAAAACACATATATAAGTCGCACTGGAGTATAAGTCGCATTTTTTGGGGGAATTTATTTGATAAAACCCAACACCAAGAATAGACATTTGAAAGGCAATTTAAAATAAATAAAGGATAGTGAACAACAGGCTGAATAAGTGTACGTTATATGACGCATAAATAACCAACTGAGAATGTGCCTGGTATGTTAACGTAACATATTATGGTAAGAGTCATTCAAATAACTATAACATATAGAACATGCTATACGTTTACCAAACAATCTGTCACTCCTAATCGCTAAATCCCATTAAAACTTATACGTCTTGTCTCTTACGTGAATGAGCTAAATAATATTATTTGATATTTTACGGTAATGTGTTAATAATTTCACACATAAGTCGCTCCGGAGTATAAGTCGCATCCCCGGCCAAACTATGAAAAAACTGCGACTTATAGTCCGAAAAATACGGTAAATAAATATTGAACATCTTATAAAGTGCATGTTTTTCCAAGTTGTAAAAACTACAGCAGGTTGTCTTTTTTTTTGTTGCCATCACGTAATAATGGCCTTCTTGCTCAACCGTTCGTGTTGATGGGCTCATATTGCCTATCCGGGTTGAAGCTGTAATATTCCCACAACGGGACATTTGGCTTTGTGATCATATTTTTTCTTCTTAATTTTTGTTACTTCGCGGAACTTTTCACTAGCGAGTCGCGTGGATCTCTGTATGTGCATCCTGTGTGTGTAAAGCGAGCGGTCCTGCACTCCGCCCCCAAGACAAAGATTGTAAATGACTGAAAGGACGGCTCATTACGTTCAGTTAATTCTACTGTTAAATAAACTCGCTCAGGTGCTGAGAGAGATGCCGAGATTGAACCCTCTTTCTCTCTGTTTGAAGCGAGAGACTAAGAAAACAAACACACATGGACATAGCAATTTATCAATGCCAGCAAAGTATTTCGACTCCATTTTAATTTATTGTTTAATTGTTTGATTTATTGATTACCGGCTCAAGCCTAATCACCATTAAAACTTTTTCCAAGGTGCAAGTGGTGTTTGTTATTAGCGTACTGGCTGCCTTCATTGCAGCGCACACAAAATTATGGTTTCCTTAAACCCATTTGATAAGCTACGAGGCAAAAAAAGTGCGGCTCTACAATTCTGATTGGTGAAAATGTTTGTCATTTAAATGCCGGTGGCGGAGAAGAAAAAAAAAACTTACCCATCTCGCGGTTATCAATTGCATTAATTAAAACCTCAAAGTCAATTTGATGTCAATTAATCGTGCAGCTTTATTTCACCACCTTCAAACTGGAGACAAACTCCATTATGAGGAGTTTGAGAAGCTGTGCAAACCACAAAGCTCACTGCTAGCTTCTTTTTCCTGTTGTTGAAAGGAAAAGTTGTGCGCTATTTAGGGCTGAAACGACGCGTCGACGTAGTCGACGTCATCGGTTACGTAAATACGTCGAGGACGTTTTTGTTCGTCGACGCGTCGCATATTTACGTCACACTACCGTCATGGCGGAGCGCAAAGCAGACGATGCGAGCGGTGCGAGCGAGGGGAAAAAAGCACGCCAAAAGTCGTCAAAAGTGTGGGAGTATTTCAATAAACGGCCTAAGAAGAAACGCTACTTTTACTCCGCTACTTTTATCTACATTCAGCTCGCTACTCGCTACTAATTTTTATCGATCTGTTAATGCACGCTTTGTTTGTTTTGGTCTGTCAGACAGACCTTCATAGTGCCTGCCTTACTGGTGACGTTTCACTTCGTTCCACCAATCAGATGCAGTCACTGGTGACGTTGGACCAATCAAACAGAGCCAGGGGTCACATGACCTGACTGGCTCCGAGCTAACTTCGGGTGTTACCATTTAGTGGTCAATTGTACGGAATATGCACTGTACTGTGCAATCTACTAATAAAAGCTCCAATCAATCAATCAAAAGTGTGAAGGAAAAAAGACCCTTTTTTTATTTCAACCGTAAAGACTGACTGCACAGTTCCTGTCTTCACAATAAAAGTCCCGCTCCATTGCGCCTGCGCTTTCAAAATAAGAGTATCCGAAAGCCAGCGCAAACAAGCTAGCAAGCTACGGAGTTTGCCGCCAATGTATTTCTTGTAAAGGGTATAAAAACGAATATGGAAGGTGGACAAATAAGATGCCAAATAACAACCACTTTCATGTGGTATTAGACAGAAAGGAGGAACTTTTTTTCTCCTCCATTTGAAAACGTGGACGTTACCAGCACTACTTCCTGATTACAATCAATGCAAGTCATCAGAATCAGGTAATACACCAACTTATATTCTTGTCTTCATGAAAGAAAGGAATCTATATGTTAAACATGCATGTATATTCATTAAAACACCTTTAACATGTAAACAAAAACGGCAAAATAAATAAATATAAATTATATACTGTATATATCAATGTATGTGTATATATATATATATATATATATACACATATATATATATATATATATGTGTGTGTGTGTGTGTGTGTGTGTGTATATATATATACACATATATATATATATATATATATATACACATATATATATATATATATATATATATATATATATATATATATATATATATATATATATATATATATATGATATGTGTGTGTATGTTACTCAGTACTTGAGTAGTTTTTTCACAACATACTTTTTACTTTTACTCAAGTAAATATTTGGGTGACTACTCCTTACTTTTACTTGAGTAATAAATCTCTAAAGTAACAGTACTCTTACTTGAGTACAATTTCTGGCTACTCTACCCACCTCTGCTAATAATGTTGTTGTATGCACACTGTGTCGAGCGGAAATGGCCTATCATAGCAGCACAACGGCAGTGTTCTTGCCATCACCATCAACTAGTCAATCGTCCGTGTGAGTATATGTTGTCATCATTACACAAAAACATGAATGTGTCATTTGTATCTGCGTTGTAAATTCATAAACTAAAGCACCGTTTCGCTCTGAGAGGAGCGTTTGGCGTGCCTGTTCAGTGTTTACAAAGACGCGCTCCTCTTTAACGCTAACGTTAATTAGTTGTGCAAATACCTTTTACAACATTAACAATTACGTATACTATGTACAAACGAACAATTAACTTTCACTTTAATCATACTATCATTGTTGTGTTATTAAGCAAAATAAGCAAAAGTTTTACTTTTGTTGAAATGTTTACACTGTTGTTACAGAATATTTCGTTTTGCACTTTTTTGTATTGGATGTTTATCTTTATTTTTGCACATTTTAGCAAATAAGCAATACTTTTACTTTTGTTGAAATGTTTACACTGTTGTTACAGAATATTTCCGTTTTGCACTTTTTTGAATTGGATGTTTATCTTTATTTTTGCACATTTTAAAGCAAAATAAGCAATACTTTTACTTTTGAAATGCTTATACTATTGCAGAATATTAAGATTTGCACTGGATGTTTACTTTTATATTTGCACATTAAAAGCAAATAAGCTACTTTTAATTTTGTTAAATGTTTACATTGTTACAGAATATTTTGTCATGTTGTTGTCAATGTTGACTGAGTGGCCATACTTTTTTTTTGTAAATAAAAGCCATGCCTTTTGAAAAAACTGGCCTACATTTATTTTTTCATCTTCATTTTAAATAAAAAAAATAATCGGTAAAAGAAAAAAGAATCTATAGATTAATCGAAAAAATAATCTATAGATTAACCGATTAATCGAAAAAAATAATCTATAGATTAATCGATAGAAAAATAATCGTTAGCTGCAGCCTTAGCGCTATTACTAAAGCGGTGTCCCATAACACTGCTAAAGATATGTTCCCAGAATCAACAGTAGAAAAAAAGCTCATTTAAAAAGCTGCTGGAAATAATTGACTTGTTGTATAAGCTTCCCAGTCACAACTACTTTGCACAAGAAGCACTGACACAAATGTACACAATCTGAAAGGGTGCAATATAGTCACCTTCTGCAAAGTATCCTTGAAGCAGTTATCAGGTTGGTGTTCAAGGCTAAAATCTTTGCAGGAAGAAGGACATGCGTATCTTGTCTAAAAATGTTTACCTTTAAAAACACCACTGTTAAAGGTAAATTATTTTCAAGTTGCTGCTGACATTTAAACATTTCCTCAAAAACGAGGCACATCTTCATATTTTGTTGTGTTTTGGTTAGCCGAAGATTTGAGCATTGCTCAATGTTTGTTTTAAACAAGAGTGAAGATTATATTTTACTTATCTTATATCGTTTTCAAGGATGTTTCTATTTTCTTATCTTAAAAAACTCTTCAGTTGGGGCCCTATTAGGCATAACTTATTTTTCTTACCTATTGGTACCTGTTTTTGGGATCTGCATAAGTCCCGAAAATGTTTACTCAAACAATAAAGGCATGGCGGAGTCATTTAGTTATGTTAGCGAAAATCTCCATATATGGTATATAGAGATGTCCGATAATATCGGACTGCCGATATTATCGGCCGATAAATGCTTCAAAATGTAATATCGGAAATTATCGGTATCAAAAAGTAAAATATATGACTTTTTAAAACGCCACTGTACATAGTGGTACACGGACGTAGGGAGAAGTACAGAGCGCCAATAAACCTTAAAGGCAGTGCCTTTGCGTGCCGGCCCAATCACATAATATCTACGACTTTTCACACACACGAGTGAATTGCAAGGCATACTTGGTCAACAGCCATACAGGTCACACTGAGGGTGGCCGTATAAACAACTTTAACACTGTTACAAATATGCGCCACACTGTGAACCCTCACCAAACAAGAATGACAAAGACATTTCGGGAGAACATCCGCACCGTAACACAACAGAACAAATACCCAGAACCCCTTGCAGCACTAACTCTTCCAGGACGCTACAATATACACCCCCTGCTACCCCCCCCCCGAACTCAACCTCCTCATGCTCTCTCAGGGAGCGCATGTCCCAAATTCTAAGCTGCTGTTTTGAGGCATGTTAAAAAAAATTATGCACTTTGTGACTTCAATGCAGTGCCATGTTGGCATTTTTTCCATAACTTGAGTTGATTTATTTTGGAAAACCTTGTTACATTGTTTAATGCATCCAGCGGGGCATCACAACAAATTTAGGCATAATAATGTGGTAATTACACGACTGTATATATCGGTATCGGTTGATATCGGAATCGGTAATTATGAGTTGGACAATATCGGAATATCGGATATTGGCAAAAAAGCCATTATCGGACATCTCTAATAGTATAGCTTTGGGCGAGTCCACCATTTTTATTCAGTTGTAGTCACCAACTTCCTTCTTTTTCTCTATCCTCCTGTTGTAGGTCAGACTGGCTCATACATGCACATGCATAATAAAATCCTTCTCTGTTGACATTTCTAATCCAAAGTAGTGTATAGTTTGAATTTATATCTGTCAGGAAACTCGCTATGGATGCGCTAAAAACTAGAGAAGTCGCAGTCCAAGTGAAGGCACGTAAATAACACTGCCCAAAAAAACAGCGCTTTTTAAAGAGATGGTCAGAAAGCGGCATAAAGATTGTCTGTAAAACATAAGCAATGCAAAATGTTGCCCAAAGAACCACCATTACATGTTACTTAAACCATAAGGAAGTGTTTTAGAGAATTACTCGAAGAGCTTTGCGTGAGTCCGCCATTTTTATCCAGTTGTTGTCTAAAGTTCCTTATTTTTTTTCTATCCTCTTGTTGTGCGGCAGATTTTCCGCACTATAAGGCGCACCGGATTATTAGCCGCACCTTCAATGAATGGCATATTTCATAACTTTGTCCACCAATAAGCCGCCCCGGACTATAAGCCGCGCCTACGCTGCGCTAAAGGGAATGTCAAAAAAACAGTCAGATAGGTCAGTCAAACTTTAATAATATATTGACAACCAGCGTTCTAACAACTCTGTCCCAAAATGTACGCAAATGTGCAATCACAAACATAGTAAAATTCAAAATAGTGCAGAGCAATAGCAACATAATGTTGCTCGAACGTTAATGTCACAACACACAAAATAAACATAGCGCTCACTTTCTGAAGTTATTCTTCATTCGTAAATCCTTCGTCTTCGGTGTCCGAAGTGAAAAGTTGGGCAAATGTGAGATCCAAAATGGACGGTTCCGTCTCGTCGAAGTCATCGGAGTCAGTGTCACTGTTATCCAGCAGTTCTGTGAATCCTGCCTTCCGGAAAGCTCGGACCACAGTTGTGACCGAAATATCTGCCCAGGCATTTACGATCCACTGGCAGATGTTGGCGTCGTCTGGCGCTGCCTCCGTCTTAGTGAATGTGTGTTCGCCTTCTGTCATCCATTGTTCCCACGCAGTTAGCAGTCTAGCTTCGAATGCCCTGTTGACACCAATATCTAGCGGCTGGAGGTCTTTTGTCAATCCACCCGGAATGACGGCGAGTATTGAATTAAGCGCGTAAGCGTGTCTCTTAAAGTGATGTTATGAGCTAGCAAATATAACAACTACACTACCCAGCATGCAACGATAGTTACCAGCATGCGCGGTAGCCCTGAGAAGCGTTGTATGCTGGCAGTTAGAATGTGGTTATGAGCACGCTGTGAGTAAACGTTGAGAACTCAGTTAACACGCCTCGTCTGCATTATTTATAATTAGACAGACAACACACTTAATAGGAGCCATTTTGGGGTCTTTACATAAACACACAAATGGAAATGAAACGTCACATATCCCAGCATGCACCGCGCGCTTCTTCGTCATCCACTGTTCCCACGCAGTTAGCAGTCTAGCTTCGAATGCCCTGTTGACACCAATATCTAGCGGCTGGAGGTCTTTTGTCAATCCACCCGGAATGACGGCGAGTATTGAATTAAGCGCGTAAGCGTGTCTCTCAATGTGATGTTATAAGCTAGCAAATATAACAACTACACTACCCAGCATGCAACGATAGTTACGAGCATGCGCGGTAGCCCTGAGAAGCGTTGTTGTATGCTGGGAGTTAGAATGTGGTTATGAGCACGCTGTGAGTAAACGTTGAGAACTCAGTTAACACGCCTCGTCTGCATTATTTATAATTAGACAGACAACACACTTAATAGGAGCCATTTTGGGGTCTTTACATAAACACACAAATGGAAATGAAACGTCACATATCCCAGCATGCACCGCGCGCTTCTTCTTCTTCCGGGGGCGGGTGGTTGCTTACAGTACAAGAAGAAGCGCTTCCTGTTCTATGGGGGCGGGTGCTTACCTTGGCGGTTGCTTGCGTAGAAGAAGAAGCGCTTCCTGCTCTACCGGGAAAAAAGATGGCGGCTGTTTACCGAAGTTGCGAGAACGAAACTTTATGAAAATGAATCTTAATATTTATCCATATATAAAGCGCACCGGGTTAAAAGCCGCACTGTCAGCTTTTGAGTAAATTTGTGGTTTTTAGGTGCGGCTAATGGTGCGGAAAATACGGTACATGCACATGTATCCTTAGCTTTAAGCATTTCTAATAAAAGTTTGAGTATAGTTCTAACCTATATCTGTCAGTAGACTTGGTATGGAAGCACTAAAAATGACAACAAGGCAGACAGGGTGGGGACGCAGTCAAAGTGTTTAAAAGGTGTCATGTTATGATATTTCTGTCATACATTTAAAACACCTCCTTGTGGTCTACGTAACATGTAATGGTGGTTCTTTTGGTCAACATTTTGCGTATATCATGTTTTACAGACCATCTTAAAGCTGCTTTCTGACCGTCTTTTCAGGATGCCCCATTTTATTTACGTGCCTCCACTTCGACTGTGTATAGGAGGTCCTTCATACCGACAGCCATCAGACTGTATAATGCACATGTTTCTTGACTGCACTTAAATGTAGAATATATGTAGGATATATATTATATTATTTATTATTATTATTGTCTATTGTGAGCGAACTGTGGTGCTGAATTTCCCCCAGGGATCAATAAAGTACTTGCTATTCTATTCTCCCCGTCAACATCGTTGTAGTTTGTAGTGCTTCCATATCAAGTGTACTGACCTATATAAGTTTGAACTATACACTACGTTGTATTAGAAATGGCAACAGCGGATGATGCATGTGCATGTACGAGCCAGTCTGCCCCACAACAAACAGAAAGAAAAAGAAGGAACTTATTGACTATGACGCTGGACTACAATATCGGACTTGACCAAAGCACTTTGTGTAAAACTTTACCATAAATATAGATATTTGATAACATCACCAATGGGAACAATATTACATATGGGGAAAATTCCAAAGGGCTTATTCAGTGGAAGTATGAAGGAAGGCAAGATTGTTCTATAAATATCTCCGCCATGCCTCCAAGGTTTGATTTAAAATTTCTGAGACTTATGCAGATCCTAAATACACAAAACAGGTACCAATAGGCAAAAAAAAGTTGGTGTTGCATAATAGCTCCTCTTTAAATAAAAAAAAAAAGAATCATAACATGACCCCTTTAAAATAACTAGCGGTGAAGCAAGTACTCAGTAGACTTAATAATTTTCTTTTAATGTTGGCATAGTGAGACTTACTGTACCTGATTTAATAAATACTTAAAAATGATGCAGGTACATCAGAACAATACTGACTGTTCATCATCGTATATTTATTGATTTAAAATAATATTGGAAAATGCATCAATGTGGTTGTATACTGGGTGTGAAAACGGGCTTTTTAACAAAACACTGGATGGCTGGGTATTTGTTAAAGGGGAACATTATCACCAGACCTATGTAAGCGTCAATATATACCTTGATGTTGCAGAAAAAAGACCATATATTTTACCGATTTCCGAACTCTAAATGGGTGAATTTTGGCGAATTAAACGCCTTTCTATTATTCGCTCTCGGAGCGATGACGTCACAACGTGACGTCACATCGGGAAGCAATCCGCCATTTTCTCAAACACCGAGTCAAATCAGCTGTTTTTTTCAGTTTTTTCGACTGTTTCCCGTACCTTGGAGACATCATGCCTCGTCGGTGTGTTGTCGGAGGGTGTAACAACACGAACAGGGACGGATTCAAGTAGCACCAGTGGCCCAAAGATGCGAAAGTGGCAAGAAATTAGACGTTTGTTCCGCACACTTTACAGACGAAAGCTATGCTACAACAGAGATGGCAAGAATGTGTGGATATCCTGCGACACTCAAAGCAGATGCATTTCCAACGATAAAGTCAAAGAAATCTGCCGCCAGACCCCCAGGAAAAGAGCGGATGAGGGTATGTCTACAGAATATATTAATAGATGAAAACTGGGCTGTCTGCACTCTCAAAGTGCATGTTGTTGCCAAATGTATTTCATACGCTGTAAACCTAGTTCATAGTTGTTAGTTTCCTTTAATGCCAAACAAACACATACCAATCGTTGGTTAGAAGGCGATCGCCGAATTCATCCTCACTTTCCCCGTGTCGCTGGCTGTCGTGTCGTTTTCGTCGGTTTCGCTTGCATACGGTTCAAACCGATATGGCTCAATAGCTTCAGTTTCTTCTTCAATTTCGTTTTCGCTACCTGTCTCCACACTACAACCATCCGTTTCAATACATGCGTAATCTGTTGAATCGCGTAAGTTGCTGAAATCCGAGTTTGAATCCGAGCTAATGTCGCTATTCCTTGCTGTTCTATCCGCATGTTTGTGTGTATTGGCATCACTGTGACGTCACAGGAAAATGGACGGGTGTGTATATAACGATGGTTAAAATCAGGCACTTTGAAGCTTTTTTTAGGGATGGGTAAAATTTTGAAAAAAACTTCGAAAAATAAAATAAGCCACTGGGAACTGATTTTTAATGGTTTTAACCCTTCTGAAATTGTGATAATGTTCCCCTTTAAAAAAAATATATATGTACTGGCTTACAATGGACAGAGTGTATATTGTAAGCCAATATTGTTTTTTTGTACAGTACAGTATGTAATGCTTATGCAATTTAAGTAACAGCGGCTATAACACAAAAATGAAAAGTGCAAAAGCACCTGTTGATTAACCAATGACAAATCCTGGGAATAAGACTAAGCAGCTCAAGGATGCCGTTTTACCTTTTAAGATGAGTCCATTTACATGAATAATAACATGATAATTCTACTATTGAGGGGCGGCATGGCGTGGTGAGTAGAGCAGCCGTGCCAGAAACTTGAGGGTTGCAGGTTCGCTCCCCGCCTCTTGCCATCCAAATCACGGCGGTTGTGTCCTTGGGCAGGACACTTCAACCGTGCCGCTCACACACGGAGGGGACGTAGGCGCAAACTGGCAGCCACACTTCCGCCAGTCTACCCCAGGGCAGCTGTGGCTACAAATGTAGCTTACCACCACTAGGTGTGAATGAATGATGGGTTCTCACGTCTCTGTGAAGCGCTTTGAGTGTCTAGAAAAGCACTATATAAATCTAATCCATTATTTTTTATTATTAATGCATATACCGCCATTATTCGGTTTTGACTATCAAACCTTAGAAAGATACCCAGTTTAGTGTTCATTTAGTTGACTATCGTATTTTTCGGACTATAAGTCGCAGTTTCTTTCATAGTTTGGCCGGGCTCCAGTGCGACTTATATATGTTTTTTTCCTTCTTTATTATGCATTTTCGGCAGGTGCGACTTATACTCCGGTGCAACTTATACTCCAAAAAATACGGTAATAATGTTTGCCTTAGTTACCGTCAACAACCTGACGTTGAAATCGAAAATCAAAACAATACAAAATGCACTTTGAGTAAGACAATAACAAAATTAACTGGCATTTTCGTCTGCAAATAATGAGACAAAAATGTTGACAAACAAAATCCAATCATATTTAATTTCATTTTGTAGATGGGTGAGACAAGTTCGGAATATATCCAATCACAACTCTTTAACAGCCCACATCTGAAAGACGGCCTGCAGTTAGTTACGAAGGAAAGTCAATCAAATGTTTTCCTTGTGAAATGGGGATGTTCCATTTCTCACCGCAAAAACAATAATGCGTGGATTTAACATTTACCACATGGTAATGTGTGCACACCTGGGAGAAAGTGAAGAGGATACATTTTATATTTGACGTTATAGGATGCCATCAGCAGGCGAGTCATGGTGACATCTACACAACTGTAAGTTAAAGCGATGTGTATTTGCCGCTTCCGCTTCCCCTGCGTTCAAAAACAAATGACGAAGCCTTGCATCGTAACTCCATTTCACAACACACATACACACCTGCTTTGCTAGAGATGTAGCATAAAATAATAGTAAAAGTGCTTGAAATATATTTATAAGCATTGACCATTGTGTGCATCATGCATCTTTTTTGTTAAACACATGCTTTGCAAGTAGTCTAAAAAAAGTGCTTTCAAATAGACTATAAAGAGGCATTAACTTTTATACTTTATATTTTAGTCCAGTGATTTTTAAACTGTGGTACGCCAAATAATCACTTGATTTAGGTACCGTGTTTTATATTGCACACACACGTGTAATGTTACAGTGGCCAACAATATTAAATATACCTGTTAAAGGGATCCTATTAGAAGTAGGGCTGCAACAACTAATCGATTAAATCGATTATAAAAATAGTTGGCGATTAATTTAGTCATCGATTCGTTGGATCTATGCTATGCGCATGCGCAGAGGTTACTTTTTTTTTTTAATAAATCTTTATAAGCTGCAACATTTACAAACAGCAGAGAAACAATAATCAAAATAAGTATGGCGCCAGAATGCTGTTTTTTTTTCAATAAAATACTGGAAAGGATAGAAATTTAGTTTGTCTCTTTTATCCGATTATTAATCGATTAATCGAAGTAATAATCGACAGATTAATCGATTATCAAATTAGTTGTTAGTTGCAGCCCTAATTAGAAATGGTTTTCCTACATTTCTACATAACATTTAATGGTTTGTCTTTAGTAAAAAAATTTGCATTGATTATGTTTTATGGACTGTTTTCGAGCCGTTTTCTGACAGTTTCTTCAGAATGTGCCGTTTTGTCTTATTTACGTGCCTCCACTTCGACTATGAGTTTTCTAGCCCACTTTGTTGTAGTTTTCAGCGCTTCCATAAGAGTCTACTGACAGATATAAGTTCAAACTACACAGTACTTTATATTAGAAATGGCAACAACATAGGATGAGTGTCCATGTATGACTCAGTCTGCCCCACAACAAGAAGATAGTGGAAAATAGGGCGCTTCTTGACTATGGCGCAAACTACAATGACGGACAAGGCACTCTGGGTATATTTATACCATATACGGATAATCCTTTGACGGTTTTCCCAAATTGTGACATTACCAATTGTGCACCTTTTAAACAGCTTGTTAGGCGTAAGTACGAAGGAAAGAAAGATTATTTTATATTTCAGGGCTTATACAGATCCCAAATACACAACAGATACCAAAAGGTAAGAAACATTTATTTTGCACAATAGTTTTTAATGAATACTTTGGCCTACTACGCTACTGTATTTGAATGTTGGTCATTATAGTGGTATTTGGAGAGACAAGTTTTTTCTGAGGTGGTACTTGGTAATTAAAGTTTGAGAACCACCGTTTTAGTTGACTAAATGTACTGTAATTTAAGCTGACTGTGTAATTTAATTGACTAAAAGTTCAGTTCAGTTTATTTGGAACATGCATATGATACAATGTAATGCATCACACAATTCCAGTTGTTTCATTACAGCACGTACGAAAAGGAATAGGAAGAAGCAGAGCTACCTATCCTACCCCTTTTCATACCATAGCAATGTTATCCAATGTCCTTGTTCTCTGTAACAGAACAGTGAACAAATAAATAATATACCATAGTAAACAAACAAAAATTAAATACATAAATAATCTTTGTCTCAATAAAAAAAAAGAAAAAAAGGGGTTCAAGATTCATCCATCCATTTTCTATCGCATGTCCCTTTCAGGGTCGCTGGAGCCTATGTCATCATAATTCTTGTTCTGTGTACTTTGTGAACATTTGTAGTTGGAACAGTCTCTTAAACTCAATCATATTGGTGCTTTGTTTGATTTATTTGGTTAATCCAGTCCAAAATGTAATTCCACATACTGATATGCGAAAGGTTTTAAGTGTTGTACGAGCATATAAATGGTTTAAATTAGATTTTCCTGAGGTTATATTTCTCCTCTTTTGTTTGAGAAGAATTGTTGTACATTCTTGGACAGCAGGTTATAGTTTGCTTTATACATCATTTTAGCTGTTTGCAAATGCACCATACAAATAATCTTTTAATGAATACTTTTGCCTTAAACACTACTGTATTTAAATGTCGGTCATTTTTTTCTGAGGTGGTACTTAGTGATTAAAGTTTGAGAACCACTGTTTTAGTTGACTAAATGTACTGTATTTTTCGTTGACTAAAATGTGTAATTTTGATGACTAAAATTAAATCAATCTAGATGACTAAAACACATTTTCGTCAAAAGACTGACAAACTAAATTAAAGACTGCTGTCAAAATGAACATTGCTACTGTAGTACAGACAAGGGTAAATATTGTATGTAACATTGAATATCGTGTTGCTGGCTGAACCCAACTCGAAATCATGTCAAAATAATTTTATGAGCCTCATACAAATGATCTTTTAATGAATACTTTGGCCTACTACGCTACTGTATTTAAATGTCTGTCATTTTTTTCTGAGGTGGTACTTGGTAATTAAAGTTTGAGAACCACTGTTTTAGTTGACTAAATGCACTGTAATTTTTGCTGACTAAAATGTGTAATTTTAGCTGACTAAAATTAAATCAATTGAGATGACTAAAACACATTTTCGTAAAAAAACTGACAAACTAAATTAAAGACTGCTGCCAAAATGAACACTGCTACTGTAGTACAAAAAAAGTGTAAATATTGCATGTAACATTGAATATTGTTGCTGGCCGAACCCAACTCGAAAACATTAATGACAAAATAATTCTAAGCCTCATACAAATTATCTTTTTAATCTTGAATACTTTGGCCTACTACGCTACTGTAATTAAATGTCGGTCGTTTTTTATGAGGTTGTACTTGGTAACTAAAGTGAACACTGCTACTGTAGTACAGAAAAGTGTAAATATTGCATGTAACATTGAATATCGTGTTGCTGGCTGAACCCAACTCGAAAACATATTCATGACAAAATAATTGTATGAGCCTCATACAAATTATCTTTTAATGAATACTTTTGCCTACTACCCTACTGTATTTAAATGTCGGTCGTTTTTTTACGAGATGGTACTAAATGTACAGTAAGTTTTGCTGACTAAAATGTGTAATTTCGTTGACTAAAACTAAATCAATTTAGATCACTTAAATACATTTTCGTCAAAAGACTGCTGTCAAAATGAACACTGCTACTGTAGTACGGAAAAGTATAAATATTGTATGTAACATTGAATATTGTGTTGCTGGCTGAACCCAACTCGAAAACATATTCATGACAAAATAATTGTATGAGCCTCATACAAATGATCTTTTAATGAATACTTTTGCCTACTACGCTACTGTATTTAAATGTCGGTCGTTTTTTTCTGAGATGGTACTAAATGTACAGTAAGTTTCGCTGACTAAAATGTGTAATTTCGTTGACTAACACTAAATCAATTTAGATGACTGAAATACATTTTCGTCAAAAGACTGCTGTCAAAATGAACACTGCTACTGTAGTACAGACAAGTGTAAATATTGTATGTAACATTGAATATCGTGTTGCTGGCCGAACCCAACTCGAAATCATGACAAAATAATTTTATGAGCCTCATACAAATGATCTTTTAATGAATACTTCTGCCTTAAACGCTACTGTATTTAAATGTCGGTCATTTTTTTCTGAGGTGGTACTTGGTAATTAAAGTTTGAGAACCACTGTTTTAGTTGACTAAATGTACTGTAATTTTTGCTGACTAAAATGTGTAATTTTAGCTGACTAAAATTAAATCAATTTAGATGACTAAACACATTTTCGTCAAAAAACTGACAAACTAAATTAAAGACTGCTGTCAAAATGAACACTGCTACTGTAGTACAAAAGAAGTGTAAATATTGCATGTAACATTGAATATTGTTGCTGGCCGAACCCAACTCGAAAACATTTATGACAAAATAATTATATGAGCCTCATACAAATGATCTTTTTAATCTTGAATACTTTGGCCTACTACGCTACTGTATTTAAATGTCGGTCGTTTTTTCTGAGGTGGTACTTGGTAATTAAAGTGAACACTGCTACTGTAGTACAGAAAAGTGTAAATATTGCATGTAACATTGAATATCATGTTTTTGGCCAAACCCAACTCGAAAACATATTCTTGACAAAATAATTTTATGAGCCTCATACAAATTATCATTTTTAATCTTTTAATGAATATGTTGGCCGACTACGCTACTGTATTTAAATGTTGGTGTTTTTTTCTGGAGGTGGTACTTGGTAATTAAAGTGAACACTGCTATTGTAGTACAGAAAACTGTAAATATTGTACATAACATTGAATATCATGTTTTTGGCCAAACCCAACTCGAAAACATTTTCATGACAAAATAATTTTATGAGCCTCATACAAATGATCATTTTAATCTTTTAATGAATACTTTGGCCTACTACGCTACTGAATTTAAATGTCGGCCGTTTTTTCTGAGGTGGTACTTGGTAATTAAAGTTTGAGAACCACTGTTTTAGTTGACTCAATGTACTGTAATTTTTGCTGACTAAAATGCGTAATTTTAGCTGACTAAAATTAAATCAATTTATATGACTAAAACACATTTTTGTCAAAAAACTGACTCAAACTAAATTAAAGACTGCTGTCAAAA
Organism: Nerophis lumbriciformis; assembly: GCF_033978685.3. Lineage (NCBI taxonomy): Eukaryota > Metazoa > Chordata > Actinopteri > Syngnathiformes > Syngnathidae > Nerophis > Nerophis lumbriciformis. The sequence goes on from NC_084574.2 coordinate 17,074,590, forward strand.
TGAACACTGCTACTGTAGTACAGAAAAGTGTAAATATTCTATGTAACATTGAATATCGTGTTGGTGGCCGAACCCAACTCGAAATCATGTCAAAATAATTTTATGAGCCTCATACAAATGATCTTTTAATGAATACTTCTGCCTTAAACGCTACTGTATTTAAATGTCGGTCATTTTTTCTGAGGTGGTACTTGGTAATTAAAGTGAACGCTGCTACTGTAGTACAGAAAAGTGTAAATATTGCATGAAACATTGAATATCGTGTTGCTGGCCGAACCCAACTCGAAAACATATTCATGACAAAATAATTTTATGAGCCTCATACAAATGATATGTTTAGTCTTTTAATGAATACTTTGACCTACTACACCACTGTATTTAAATGTCGGTCGCTTTTTCTGGAGGTGGTAC
>NC_084574.2:17080000-17085000 GCF_033978685.3 Nerophis lumbriciformis
TCATTTATATGTATATATATATTTATAAATATATATTTATAAATATATATATATATATATATATTTATAAATATATATATATATATATTATATTTATTTATAAATATATATATATATATATATATATATGTGTGTGTGTATATTGAATCAATATAATATATATATATATTATATTGTTGATTATATTTTTGCTGTAGTGCACAGCTGCATTGTATCTGAGCTGCTTCTAATTGTTTCCTATGTACAAAAAAATAAATAAAACTTACTTTTCTTGCCATTGCTTGTACTTGAGTGAATATGCAGCAAAATGATCAATATTTCTCTCCCAACAGGTAGAGCACACAGAGGACAATATGCCAGAAGTGAAGTCAGCGTTGAGAGAGGTTCTACCTAAGCAAGGTTTGTACTCCCATATAACACTATAGTAACTGGCTTGGAAAGTACAGTGCATCACTTTTTCCACATTTTGATATGTTACAGCTTTGCTCCAAAATGGGATGTGAATAGTAAAAAGGTTGCTCAATACTTTGTTGATGCACCTTTGGCAGCAATTACAGCCTCAAGTCTTTTTGAATACCATGCAACAACCTTGACACACCTATCTTTGGGCAGTTTTGCCCATTTCTCTTTGTAGCACCTCTCAAACGCCATCAGGTTGGATGGGAAGTGTTGGTTTTCATCCAGGATGTCTTTGTACATTGCTGCATTCATCTTAATCTAGTCAGGGAGGTGACCAAGAACCTGATGTTCACACTTTCAGAGCTACAGCATTCCTCTGTGAAGAGATGGGAACCTTCCAGAACGATAACCATCTCTTCAGAAACCACCAATGAGGCCTGTTTATTTGTAAAAAGTTTGCCAAAATGCCCCTGACTCTCAGACCATGAGAAACAAAATTCTCTGATGAGACAAGGATTGATTTGGCTTGAATGCCAGGTGTCATGTTTGGAGGAAACCAGGCCAATACCATCCCTACAGTGAAGCATGGTGGTGGCAGCATCATGATGTGGGGATGTGTATCAGCGGCAAGAAATGGGAGACGAGTCAGGATAGGTGGAAAAATGAATGCAAAAATGTACAATCAACGCTTCCCATCCAACAAGATGAAGCTTGAGAGGTGCTGCAAAGAGGAATGAGCGAAACTGTCCAAAGATAGGTGTGCCAAGCTTGTGGCCTCATATTCAAAGACTTGAGGCTATAATTGTTGCCAAAGGTGCATCAACACAGTATTCAACAAAAGCTGTGAATACTTATGTACGTGGGATTTTTTAGTTTTAATAAATTTGCTAATTAAATTAGGTTATTACGGGGTATTGTCTGTAGAATTTTAAGGACAAAACTGAATTTCTTCCATTTTGGAATAAGGCTGTAAATGTTTACCGGGTGCACTGCATATTTTTGTAGAGTAATCAGAAAGTTAGTTGAATTTTTTTTCCACTCTTGAATCACATCAACAGGGCAGCTTTCCATGGAAGACGTCCCTACCATGGTTCTTTGCAAGCCCAAATTGCTTCCACTCAAGTCCGTCACGCTTGAGAAGCTGGAGAAGATGCAGATAGAGGCTCAAGAGGCTGTCAGACAGCAAGAACTTGCAATGAAGGAGCAGTCCCAGTCGACACCCACAGGCTGATTTTCTGTATTAGAGCTTCAATTGAAGAGGACTTTCCATCTTGGATACAAACACAACAAGAACCATCACCATTATTTATATATGTTCCTTTTTAATAATTGTATCCTATGTTTTTCACATTATTTATATCTGAGGATGCTAATGCTTCAACGTAATGTAACAATAACAAAGCGTGATGACTTATTGTTGTTTTAATGAACGAACTGAGAGCAACACATGAGAAATCACATACACCAGTGCAGTCGATATAAAAATAAACACTCTAAACACCAATACTTCCTGAACTGCCGTTTTTCTCGTTACCTTCAAGAATGACATCTTTGCGGGATAAAACAAAAGAAATATGTCAAAAGAGCATAGAAAAAGCAGCTAGTAAGGGGGTCAATATTGCAAAAACAAACATGATTCCCCTGAACTTTCCGTATAAGGTTTTTTTTTTTTATAAAGCTCTTGTTTTGACACGAACCAGTCATTTCTGTACAGACGGTTGCCTTCTGGAAAAGAAAAAGGTGTGGCAAGTGAAATCAGAATACTGTGCATAACATGGAATGACTGACACACAGGTGTGGCACTTTCAGGGTTGGCTTATGTAATCATACTGAAAACACTGGAGGAAACCAACACACTTCTGTTGCAAAAGTGCAGCTTCGTCGACCTGCCTCCGTTCGAGAACTCAATTCTCTTGACTCTTACGAGAAATGCAGGTAAATATATTTTGGAAAAATATGCAAGTAAAAAAAGTACGGTAGCTTAATCTAGGAGCGGGTACATTAAAAGAGCTCCTTCTTAGCGTTCCAGCTTGACGACACCCCCGTCTCCCTCACTGACAAACCTCTTGCGGCCCCTGGCGGGAGAAAGGAGGGACATTAATCACAACTTTCATACACAAATACAAAACCAGTGAAGTTGGCACCTTGTGTAAATGGTAAATAAAAACAGAATACAATTATTTGCAAATCCTTTTCAACCTATACTCAATTGAATAGACTGCAAAGACAAGATACTTACTGGAAAACTTTATTTTTTTGCAAATATTAGCTCATTTGGAATTTGATGTGTGCAACATGTTTCAAAAAAGCTGGCACAAGTGGCAAAAAAGACTGAGAAAGTTGAGGAATGCTCATCAAACACTTATTTGGAACATCCCACAAGGGGAAAAGGCTAATTGGGAACAGGTGGGTGCCATGATTGGGTATAAAACCAGCTTCCATGAAATGCTTAGTCATTCACAAACAAGGATGGGGCGAGGGTCACCACTTTGCGAACAAATGCTTGAGCAAATTGTCCAACAGTTTAGGAACAACTTTTCTCAACGAGCTATTGCAAGGAATTTAGGAATTTCACCATCTACGGTCCGTAATATCATCAAAAGGTTCAGAGAATCTGGAGAAATCACTGCACGTAAGCGATGATATTACGGACCTTCGATCCCTCAGGCGGTACCGCATCAAAAAATGACATCAGTGTGTAAAGGATATCACCACATAGGCTTAGGAACACTTCAGAAAACCACTGTCAGTAACTACAGTTTGTCGCTACATATGTAAGTGCAAGTTAAAACTCTACTATGCAAAGCGAAAGCCATTTATCAACAACACCCAGAAACGCCGCCGGCTTTGCTGGGCCAGAGCTCATGTAAGATGGACTGAGGCAAAGTGGAAAAGTGTCCTGTGGTCTGACGAGTGCACATTTCAAATTGTTTTTGGAAACTGTGGACGTCGTGTCCTCTGGACCAAAGAATAAAAGAACCATCCGATTGTTATAGGTGCAAAGTTCAAAAGCCAGCATCTGTGATGGTATGGGGGTGTATTAGTGCCCAAGGCATGGGTAACTTACACATCTGTGAAGGCGCCATTAATGCTGAAAGGCACATACAGGTTTTGGAGCAACATATGTTGCCATCCAAGCAACATTATCATAGACGCCCCTGCTTATTTCAGCAAAACAATGCCAAGCCATGTGTTACAACAGCGTGGCTTCATAGTAAAAGAGTGCGGGTACTAGACTGGCCTGCCTGTAGTCCAGACGTGTCTCCCATTGAAAATGTGTGGCGCATTATGAAGCCTAAAATACAACAACAGAGATCCCCGGACAACTTAAGCTGTACATCAAGCAAGAATGGGAAAGTATTCCACCTGAAAAGCTTCAAAAATTGGTCTCCTCAGTTCCCAAATGTATGTTGTTAAAAGGAAAGGCCATGTAACAAACACAGTGGTAAAAATGCCCCTGTGCCAACTTGTTTGCAATGTGTTGCTGTCATTAAATTCTAAGTTAATGATTATTTGCAAAAAAAAAATCAAGTTTCTCAGTTGGAACATTAAATATCTTGTCTTTGCAGTCTATTCAATTGAATATAAATTGAAAAGGATTCGCAAATCATTATATTCTGTTTATATTTACGAATTACACAACGTGCCAACTTCACTGGTTTTGTATATTTGAAATATGTATCACAGGAAAACAGCAGGATGCACTAACCTACAGGGACAAAGATCTCTTAACTTCACATCGATGACACCTATACTGAAGCTCTTTTCCACAAACTGCTCAAGGAGGAAGTACGCACGAGGGACGTCTATGTTAATTTCAGCTATGTCCATATAAACTCTTTCGTAGCCCTGAGGAAGACAGAAACAAGAGTGAACAAGTGCGGTACATAACCGAACCACCAGGTGTCATCTTACCCTTCTCATTTGCTCCACAGTGATGATGGACGTTACAGAGAGTGAGTGAAGAAGCTGCAGAAGCATGTTGAATGTTTTCTCTCCCTTCGACTCCAATACCATTACTATTGCCTGAAAGAAAGTGTTGGGAGTCAGGTCTGTTGGTAGATGGCATGTGGATGCGTGCGTGTGCTCACCTCATAGACAAACTCATGGTGGAAATGAGGAACCTCTAAATCCCTCAAGCATCTCTCAGCCTCCTTGCTGTCTCCAGATAGAATGTATTCCTTCAGCAGCAGGTTCATCTGATATAGCGCATGATCAACATACATGAGGTTCTTGCACGAACAAAGCGGACCAGAAAATGAAGATGCAATGATCTTTACACATGAAGGACTATTTCACCTCTTTAACGAGCTGCGTCACAGGTCTCCGTCCCCCACCTGCGGACCATTGGTTGTCTACACGAAGACCCCCTTTAGTCATTTTCAACAGCACTGTCGCCCGGTCAAGTGCCGCCCTGCAAGATCAGTTCATTATTCACGTCAACATAGGGGTATAAAAAGTAGGGTTGTCTCGATACACTTTAGTATGGGGAACATATTCACCATTAATTTTGCACTCCCTCGTCCCAGGAAGATCTGTATCGCTCTGGAATAACCTGCCTTGAAATTCTCACCGGCATTGAAAGTAAACAGGTTTTTAAA
>NC_084574.2:17087500-17155000 GCF_033978685.3 Nerophis lumbriciformis
ATATATATATATATATATATATATATATATATAGTCTCAGTCAAAACAAAGTAGAACAAGTAATATAATTTTTAGTCATACCTTGTGTATTCACAGCCAACTCGGCCTTTATAGCCCTCGATGTAGCTCTTTGACAATATTTGGTCATTAACAGCACGTGCAATAAAAAGGCCCATCAACTGCAAAATAGAGAAAAAAGACAAATATTATTGTAAAAACAAACTGATATTGATGTCAGTTAATTGGGTCTGTGTCATAAGCAATGACGTCATGCATCAATTAAAAGAACAAGCTAAACATTTAGATACGGTTTATAGCAATATTTCTCCATTATGTTTGTGTTGTAACAGAAGATTTAAAGTTTGGACTGCTGGCTCCTGAGGAAATAATTGTGTGCGTGCGTGTGTGTGTGTGTGTGTATTCTGGCAATGCTTACTTAATGGGTACATCGCTCTGTTTACAGTCACCTTTAGGGGACCTCTGACGGTATGGGAACAAAAAAAACAGGTCCCCTAAAGGGAAACCTTTTTAAATGATAGATCCATTCTGAAGATGCCTAAGTGATTTTTAAAACATGTTTACTGGTTAGTTTGAGTGTGTTAGTATATTAGTTAAAACTAATATATTTTTCCAAAAACAAAATCTGGTTTAGTGTTCCTTAGGATGACATTTTCATACAGCATGATTATGAAACATTATTACCTTAAAGTATGATTCACATTCAGAATTTTCCATCCTTCTATATATGGTAGTTGGAGTTGCAGACAACTTCATTACTGCTAAATAGCAGTTTTCAGTAATGTCACAGAAGATGAAGGATTTTCTTTAACATTTAAGTGGTGAAACGTCCTATAAGAGGACAGCTGTAGTGCTGTATTCTGAGGATCATGTCATATTTAATTTGAACTTTTTTTTTTTTTTTTTTTAAATGTCCTCAGTAGTCACGTACAAATTTGTGTGAATTATGCAAAATTATTTAAATTTGGTCCCCATGAACCATATTAACTCTTTTTCCCCAGGGTCCCCAGTAAGAATGATCAGCACATTACTTCATCAATCCAGAGATTTAAAGACGTGTATGAGCTAACTGGGCAGTGGACATTTGACCTCATTTTTTTTATGCCTCCACAATCTGTACAAAGGGTGGTCCCCACAAGTGATGATCAAAAACTTGGTCCCCATTCCAAATGATAACCAGTATGTGTGTGTGTGTGTGTGTGTGTGTGTGTGTGTGTGTGTGTTCTAGTCTACAGTCATGCAAGCATGTAATTTTGGGTAAACAAAAGAGCTGGTTTTGTTGCCCGGGCTACTCCAAAGCATGCACTCAGCACTGCAACTATTGTTCCACTACGGGCAAGAGACGGCTCACTCTGGAGGTGGCTTGACTGGCTGCCACATGAAGAAAAACAAAAGTGTGTGTGCATGTGTGAGAAATAGAGAAAGTCACACAGGGAGACAAAGAGGGATAGTTTTTTTTGGGGGGGCAGGATAGATTTATAATGCTCTTATGAAAACACACGCACGCACACACACAGATCTGTGAGAAAGGACCAGTGAGACCGAGAGGGAGGGGTCATCTGCAGTGGACTACAAATAGGCCTTTCAAAGAGCTGTGCTGAGTTTGCATTTTTAGATAGCGGCCAGACAATGACCAGAGATCTCATGTCTACGCTGCAGGACACACGCACAACTTACCGTACTTTTCGGACTGTAGGGCACACTTAAAATCCTTTAATTTTCTCAAAAACCAACAGCGTGCCTTATAGCGCGGCGCACCTAATGTATGTGTTAATTCTGGTTGTGCTTACCGACCTTGAAGCAATTTTATTTGGTACATGACGTAATGATAGAAGTGGCTAGCAGATAGCAGTCACACATTGGAGATACATGCGGACTGCAGGATGATGCCTGTTGTTTAATAATTGACGCTAGCAAGTAACTGGAAGCAAGCAACACCAAAACGTTGATGTTTCGTTGAGAATATAAAACATTCAACACGGCGCTCGAAAATCGGTCCAAATGTTTCAGTACGACTTTGGTAAGCTACGAAGCTGCACCGCTTGATGGAATGCGGACCATTACGGCTACCATAGTCAGGCGTACTGTGCTTCAACATACAGGTATTATTATGGTGTGTGTATAAGGACCTGCTATAAAAAAAATTACTTTTCTTTCCTATTGGTACCTGCTGTAGTGTATTTGGGATCTGCATAAGTCCCGAAGATTTGCACGCATGCGCCATTGTAGTCCGCACTGTAATCAATAAGCTCCTTCTTTTCCCTCTATCCTCTTGTTGTTCATCCTCCGCTGTTGCCATTTCTAATATAAAGTAGTGTACAGTTCTAACTTACATTTGTCAGTAGAAATGCTACGGAAGCACTTAAAACTACCGGTACAACAAAGATGACGGGGAAAAGACGCTGTCGAAGTGGAGCCACGTAAATAAGACCGACCAAAAAACGGTGCATCCTGAAGAGACTGTCAGAAAGCGGCTTGAAGATGATCTGTAAAATATAATCTATGCAACATTTTGACAAAAGAACCACCATTACATATTATGTAGACCACAAGGAAGTATTTTAAATGTAGAGACAAATCAAAATATTACCCCTTAAATGCGCCTTTTGTATGAAAAAAGACCTGAATAAACCCGCTCATCGGCAGTGCGGCTTATAATCCTGTGAGCCCTGTGGTCCGAAAAATACGGTATTTTTTGCATTTGTGTCTTTTATCTACTCACAAACATGGATTTTTTTTATTCCTTAAAACTACACGCCCGCAATGTTTTGGGTTGGGTACTGAAATTTGTTTTATGAAGGCATCAGTAAATTATAGTAAGCAGACCAAAAAAAAGACGTAGCTAGCAAGGCCTTATTTCAGGGTTAAATGAGAAGACTCCAACTGCGACGAGTGCTTGACGATAATATTATGCAAGTAACGTCTTGTAAGTAGACAAGAGTCTTGATCCTCTTTTTAAACGTTATTGTCGATCTTAACACGTCAACTGTAACACTGCCACAACAACACATAATTTCTTCATGCAACCATCACGGTCACGGTGTGCAAGGTGCATTCATGAACCCCGGAATTTTGAGCATCAACATTTCAACACAAGCAAGTCGGGTTTTGTTATACATACTCTATGTTCTGTATTCTTGCTATAACTATGACAAATGTGTTGTGGATTGTAATTTTTATTTCTGAAGGCATTACTTAGTTCTCCTTTGATTTATATTATTGAAGTATTTCAATTACTAGTGTGTTACAAATAAAAAGGCATTGTTTTTTTAAACAAAAAATGTAATGTTCTCCATTTCTTAAGTACTGATTCGGGCTCTGACAGTTTCAAAAGTACCAAATTGGTACTACTATCGGTTAAAATGTAAACAATGCCCATTCCTACTAAAACTGAGTGTTCTGTTTTTTGAAGTGTGCCAAACAATCTAATTAGTTTTAACAGTATTTAATAAGCATATTACATAACATGTTTAAAGGTTTTATATGGAAGAATTATTGTAGCAAAACTATTTGCAAACTCGTATCTCAATCTCTGCATCTGTAATCCGATTCACGTGTCCGTGTACTATTTATGTGTGTGTGTGTATTTCAATCTCTGTATGTGTGTAATCAGATTCGCAAAATCAAAGTCGATGTCTTGCACCCACTCATGTTTTTCTGTGTTGAAGCCACCACATAAGACTCTCTCAATCACTTGCTTTAAAGCGAAACTGCACTTTTTTTGTAATTTTGCTTATCGTTCACAATCATTATCATGTCTTTTTTTTAGGATTTTATAGATAATAAAAAAAACGCTTGAAAGATGCAGCTAATGGGAGTCACTGTTGTAGCCCTCAAAGCCCTCTAAAACAACTGCAAAATCCTCCATCATCAGCATTTTAAATACACACTGCAAGTCTATATATAATGTAGTAACAGACACGTTCATGACAATATGTAAGATGTACAATATTTACCGTATTTTTGGTAATTTTAATCATCATTCAGTCCGTGCATTGATTTTTGTTTCCATAGCAGCGCACTTCTGACTTTTGGCAACAAATGTGTGTTCCTACTTCCGGAAACAAACAGGAGTATGTTGTAATCATGGCAGACTTGGTAATAAGACACCAAAGACGACTATTTTTGGACAAATGAGGATTCAGAACCTTATCTTTTTGAAGCTGAATATACTGAGGATGAACTACTGCTTCTAGAAGCGAGCCCGAAGAAGTGGGTGAAACGTTGGAGCAGACGGAAGCCGAGAGAGTGACATAGGCGTGACTCGAAGCTGTAAATGTGGAACTTGAAGCCAAGCTTTTTTGACATGGAGTGCTTACACAAATAAATTGGAAAAAACTTCCCCGTCCAGCTGGACCAAACACACAACTATCCATTGAGGGAGTCACTTTAATATTGATCATGATACACGCAACATGTCATGCTTGTCATTTCAACTACAGTACATACGTTGTCTGGCTGGCTGTGTACAAACAAAACATGAAATGTGGGCTAATACTTTACAGATGCTGTAATATGATTGTTCATGTTTTTCACTCAGTACACATTGTTGTCTTATCGCACTGTGCTGTGCAGTTTCGTGCTAGCTTATCTCTTTCCGTAGCAAGCTTTTATGGCTACCGTATTTTTCGGACTATAAGTTGCAGTTTTTTTTCATAGTTTGGCCAGGGGGCGACTTATACTCAGGAGCGACTTATGTGTGAAATTATTAACACATTACCGTAAAATATAAAATAATATTATTTAGCTCATTCACGCAAGAGACTAGACGTATACGATTTCATGGGATTTAGCGATTAGGAGTGACAGATTGTTTGGTAAACGTATAGCATGTTCTATATGTTATAGTTATTTGAATGACTCTTACCATAATATGTTACGTTAACATACCAGGCACCTTCTCAGTTGGTTATTTATGCCTCATATAACGTACACTTATTCAGCCTGTTGTTCACTATTCTTTATTTATTTTAAATTGCCTTTCAAATGTCTATTCTTGGTGTTGGGTTTTATCAAACAAATTTCCCCCAAAAATGCGACTTATACTGCAGTGCGACTTATATTTGTTTTTTTCCTTCTATATTATGCATTTTCGGCCGGTGCGACTTATACTCCGAAAAATACGGTAATACCGAAGCATGCTGATGTGTTACCACGCTAGAAAAAAAGTTCCTCAGTGTTCGCTCTTACAATAACAATAACAATGTTGCTACAGCTTGGTTATTTTACAGATTACGGAATGTAAATGAAGTATTGTTGGTGGATTTTGTGACTTAGAGGTAGAATTGATTGTTTGCCACCAAGAACGAGCCAATTTTTACATGTCAGAATGCAAAAAAAAACAACCTTTTGTCTTCTTGTCTCTCATGATTGTGAACGATAGGCAAAAAAAAAAAAAAAGTGCAGTTCCCCTTTAAGTAAAATGTCATGTTTTAGCAGTAATTTAGTTGTCAGAAATGTTGGTCTTCTTCAAATAAGCTATCAGTAATGTTGTCTGTGAACAAGTTAGGTTTTCTCAGAGGATGAATTCCTACAACAAGAAGATGGAGACAAAGAAGACGCTTATAGACTACAAAGGCTGATGCGCGCAATTTTTCAGGATTTATGCAGATCCCAAATACAGATCAGCAGGTACCAAAAGGTGAGAAAAGTTGCTTTTGCTTAATATTGCGAAAGAAAATGCCAGATAATGTGTCTTACCTCATACACACACCATAATAATACTGGTATGTTTAACGCGCCGACAATCCATCAAGCGGTGCGGTTTCATAGCGTACCAAAGTAGTACTAAAACATTTTTGATAGATTTTTGAGCGCCATCTGTAATGTTCTATATTTTCAATGGAACATATAAAATGTTGGCGTTGTTTACCTGAGTCATATTGCCATCATATTGCAGTCCACACGTATCTCTTATGTTTGACTGCCATCTACTGGTCACACGTATCATTACACCATGTAACAAATAAAATAGTTTCGAGGTCGGTAAGCAATTCCGTACATTAGGCGTACCGGGTTATAAGGCACACTGTCGAGTTTTGAGAGAAAAAAAGGATTTCAAGTGCGCCTTATAGTCCGGTAAATACGGGAATAAGATGAGTGGGTGCCAACTAGTGGTGGGTATAGGGAAAGGAAAGGTAAAGTTGCAGTCAGTCAAGTTTTTTTACACATTCAGATCGCTGCATGAACACACAAATCTTATACGACAGAAGTTTCGCAAAAATCAGCCAATTAGGCTTCCTAATTGGCTTCCTTAGCACGTTCAAAATGCAACACGGAATGACACAGGAGGTCCTTCATACCGGCAGCCATCAGACTGCATAATGCATATGTTCCTTCTTGACTGCACTTAAATGTAGAATATATGTATAATATATATTTATATTATATATATAATATATCATATATATTATATTTTTTATTATTATTATCTATTGTGAGCGAACTGTGGTGCTGAATTTCCCCCAGGGATCAATAAAATACATTCTATTCTATTCCTGCTTCACACAAATCTGAATACACCGACATACAATTTTATTTTTTTTTTACACACACACACACACACACACACACACACACACACACACACACACACACACACACACACACACACACACACACACACACACACACACACACACACACACACACACAGACACAGACACAGACAGACACACACACACACACACACACACACACACACACACACACGAATCAAAATAAGGACAGACAGATTTTTTTTTTTCTTACACAGAAATACGGGCACCCAAATTAAAACACGCACACATGGATCTAATTACACACACACAGATTGAGATACAGACACACAAATGAGTACATGCACACATGAATCAGATAACAGATGCACAGATTGAGATACGCATTTGCAAATAGTTTTGCTACAATAATACTCGCATGGTTTTACCTCACACGTGCTTATATTGTATATGTAGTGTTGATCTTTTAGGCTTTTACTTGACCAAAATGTGATCAAAACTGGTGAATGTTTTTATGTCAACAGAGTTCACTATATTTGGTGTTTAGCTTCAATAACCGCACACTCACCCGAGGGGCTCCAGGAGTGTCCAGCACTAGCTCAGGGAGCTCTTGGAGGAGTTTGTCAAAGGATTTTTCCATGTCACTGCGGAGCAAGACAGACCCACAGAGATCAGCCAGCAGCCTGGAGGTCAGCTCTCGATGGCTGGACTTAGCCTCCAGGGCTAACGACACAGCCAGTGATGGCACCTCGCTCCTCATGGGCCCCAGATTCAGCTCTGATAGCAGCTCCTAAATGTACAGACAAATAGCTCAACTCTTTGTGAAGTCATTGACAGTTCTCCTCATAGTCCTGGGCCATGCTTACCGCTACTTCATTCGTATCTCCATGTTCAAAGTACTCTTGCACGATAGGCGTGACCGTTTTCTCAAAGTCCCTCTCATCCAGCGGAGGAACCACAGTCTCATACACACAGTTTTCCTGGGAAAAAACATTCAAGATCCCATGTTTAACATATTTATGAATATGTGTAACATTAACATTTGGACCAGATTTTTCACTTGTAATAGATTAAATATTATCAGTGTACTAAAATATTGTCAGTGTACTGTAGATCAATATAGGCAGATTTTCGTGAAAAACTGTGATTGCCATTGCCGATTATTGCCGGCTGGCTGATATTGTATTTATTTTTAGTCCCCCGGCTGACAAGCGGCTAGCAGTTAATTATGTGTCACCATACACAGTGTGGAGCCGCTCCTCTGAGCTAATAATAATCACCATCATTACACTGACTCTGACTCCACCCCATTTGCTGCACACAAAGAATAAAAACTGACAAGGGGAAGAGGATTGTATTTCTGGTTTAAATTTCAAATCATTGTAACGACCTGGATAATAAAGTTAGGGCGTTTTGTGATTTCAAACCATTGAGTGCACCACAAGGCTAGTGACAACGTGTGCGCATGTGGCTGCTGCATAGGAAAAGTCAGTTCAGCTCTTTTTGTTGTTGCTGTTGTTTTGGCTAAACAGAAAGTTGATCCATCACTCCCTTGTCATGTATATTTTTTTGATATATAGCACTGCATAGAACTGTATAGTGTCCAAAGGGTACAAAGGTTTACTACCCATTATTCATGTTTACATTGTTTCAATATACAAACGTTACTATTTATGAACCCTGTTTTTTTTCAAAGAACCAATTAAGTCCGTAAATCGAGGTATACAGAGCAACACCTATGTAAAAATTTAAATGATTTGTTTAAAAAGGGATTTACCATTGTCTATTTTACATCAGAAAATTTGGTATTTTTAAAATGAGTGTGTTCACTTGATATTAGAAAGCAGTCAATCAACGTGCCTGTGCAATTGCGCACTGCTCAAGCATCCTCTGCGTACGGCAAATCTATGCCACGCACAAAATCAAATAAAAAAATAAGAGCATAACAATTTTCGACACAGGGACACGACAGGGAAAACAGTTTTCGTCATCATTGTTCAAAATATTGTAACGTCTGTCGAGACGCTTTGAGGACATGAATTCCATCGATCACTTTACTGAGCAAAGCTCTTTATTGTCGGCCATAAACACATCACCAAAACATTAGTAAAAAAAAAAAGATATCTAGCAAAACTGGTCATTTTCTGCAGTACAAACCAGACCAAAAGCAACTTTGTTATATCAACAGCAGCCGCTTGCTCTTTCTTGGCACTTAGGCAGCGATGCGTTTACAGCCACACAAAAAGTCGGACAACTCCAACACCACACATAAAGTGTAATTGCAGGTCGTTACACTATGATTTACCTATCAAATGTGTGCTTATTCTAGTGTCATTTATTAGGAATCTTAATTTATAAATATTAATCATGAAATGCTGTTAGTATATTAAATAAATACTAATAAAAATATATTTTTTACAAACAGGAAGTTGCAGGAATGTACACCTGATCCCCTGCTTACATCTCATTGTGCAACATGTGAATGTTTTAATGGGAACTAAATGCAATGTCTGAAAGGGGTACAAATTATTTCCAAAGCAGGACCTCCACCCAGACAAACAATACAAGTACACAGTTCATGAAAAAAAACAATATTTTTTGCTATTGTCATTGTAAGTGGGCCTAAACACTTATATTAGAAAATAACCTCATGGAAATGACTGCTGTCATTTGATTATAATAATAAGAGAATGTTGTCTGTCTATCTGTGGTGGCCCTGTGATGAGGTGGGGACTTGTCCAGGGTGTAACCCGCCTTCTGCCCGAATGCAGCTGAGATAGGCTCCAGCACCCCCCGCGACCCCGAAAGGGACAAGCGGTAGAAAATGGATGGATGGAGATTGAACTTGTTATTTAGTCAGGTTTGGGACAGGTGTGCTGCTGGTGTAGCCACAGTGTGCACATCTGATGTTGCTCACATGGGCTCCACTGAATGCTCAGGGAGTTTTTGCGTTTGCTCACACACATGAAAAATTAGAGGGAACATTGCAGTCAATACCTGAGCTTCATCATAGTTGGGGTCTTTCTCATCTACTTGCTGGGGTCCATAAACCTCACCGGATCGGCCCCACACGCCTTTGCCTCCAGCCCCACCTGAGGACAACATTTAGGCACAATGTTTGAAACCGTTCCTGTCATCAGAGCCTTTAGAGCAGGCGTGTCCATTTGTTGCCCACACCTAACTTTTTGAACAGTAAAAAAACAATAAAAAAAGTGGATTAAAAGACCATACAGGTGAAATGTAACAAGAAAAAAGTTGCAATGTTGACTCTAATAACACAGTGTTGCCATACATGCTGTTTGCCATTGCTCGAAAAATAATAATGAATTAAAATCAATGTTGTTATGAAGTAGTGACCTATTCAAGGCTCCAATTATTTTTAAATCAAATATTCCACTATGAATATTATGTGTGTTTGCCATAAAAACACTTTTTCTTTGACAAAAAGTGCATAAAATAAACAAAAAAAGTAAAGAAAATATAAAAACATATAATCGTCATATAGATCTGATATTGATCAAGAGATTTAAGCGTTGAAAGTAAAAAAAAATATTACTTAAAAAATATTTACAGTTTTGTGAGTGGGGGCCCTTTTCGATTACTTAGAATTTTTGTAGATTTTTTTAAAACTGTAATTTCTCAAAAAATAATAATGAATCATAATCAATGGTGTTATGAATTGTTGACCAATTTAAGGTTCCAATTACTTCACATCAAATCTTCCACTTAGACATTATTGAGGGGGAAAATGTAGCATACTTTGTGCTTTTGCCATAAAAAAAAAAAAGACAGGGTTTCCTTAACAAAATGGGGCATAAAACCTTTTTTTCCCCCAACTTTATATCGAGGTTGACCTACTGGTTAAAACAAATATTTATATTGTAATGGTTTTGAAAATTAAATCAAAATGGCCCCCGCATTCTTTTATTTTTCAATGTGCAGCCCTCAGTGGGAAAGTTTAGAGGACTCTCTTAAAACATGTACAAACCCCGTTTCCATATAAGTTGGGAAACTGTGTTAGATGTAAATATAAACGGAATACAATGATTTGCACATCGTTTTCAACCCATATTCAGTTGAATATGCTACAAAGACAACATATTTGATGTTCAAACTGATAAACATTTTTTTTTTTGCAAATAATCATTAACTTTAGAATTTGATGCCAGCAACACGTGACAAAGAAGTTGGGAAAGGTGGCAATAAATACTGATCAAGTTGAGGAATGCTCATCAAACACTTATTTGGAACATCCCACAGGTGTGCAGGCTAATTGGGAACAGGTGGGTGCCATGATGGGGTATAAAAGCAGCTTCCCAAAAAATGCTCAGTCTTTCACAAGAAAGGATGGGGCGAGGTACACCCCTTTGTCCGCAACTGCGTGAGCAAATAGTCAAACAGTTTAAGAACAACGTTTCTCAAAGTGCAATTGCAAGAAATTTAGGGATTTCAACATCTACGGTCCATAATATCATCAAAAAGTTCAGAGAATCTGGAGAAATCACTCCACGTAAGCGGCATGGCCGGAAACCAACATTGAATGACCGTGACCTTCGATCCCTCAGACGGCACTGTATCAAAAACCGACATCAATCTCTAAAGGATATCACCACATGTGCTCAGGACCACTTCAGAAAACCACTGTCACTAAATACAGTTTGTCGCTACATCTGTAAGTGCAAGTTAAAGCTCTACTATGCAAAGCGAAAGCCATTTATCAACAACATCCAGAAACGCTGCCGGCTTCTCTGGGCCCGAGATCATCTAAGATGGACTCATGCAAAGTGGAAAAGTGTTCTGTGGTCTGACGAGTCCACATTTCAAATTGTTTTTGGAAATATTCGACATCGTGTCATCCGGACCAAAGGGGAAGCGAACCATCCAGACTGTTATCGACGCAAAGTTCAAAAGCCAGCATCTGTGATGGTATGGGGGTGCATTAGTGCCCAAGGCATGGGTAACTTACACATCTGTGAAGGCACCATTAATGCTGAAAGATACATACAGGTTTTGGAACAACATATGCTGCCATCTAAGCGCCGTCTGCTTATTTCAGCAAGACAATGCCAAGCCACATTCAGCACGTGTTACAACAGCTTGGCTTCGTAAAAAAAAGAGTGCGGGTACTTTCCTGGCCCGCCTGCAGTCCAGACCTGTCTCTCATCGAAAATGTGAGGTGCATTATGAAGCGTAAAATACGACCGCAAAGACCCCGGACTGTTGAACGACTGAAGCTCTATATAAAACAAGAATGGGAAAGAATTCCACTTTCAAAGCTTCAACAATTAGTTTCCTCAGTTCCCAATCGTTTATTGAGTGTTGTTAAAAGAAAAGGTGATGTAACACAGTGGTGAACATGCCCTTTCCCAACTACTTAGGCACGTGTTGCAGCCATGAAATTCTAAGTTAATTATTATTTGCAAAAAAAAAATAAAGTTTATGAGTTTGAACATCAAATATGTTGTCTTTGTAGTGCATTCAATTGAATATGGGTTGAAAAGGATTTGCAAATCATTGTATTCCGTTTATATTTACATCTAACACAATTTCCCAACTCATATGGAAACGGGGTTTGTATTTTAGAGACACGAAAAAGACAAAAACATGGTTTTAATTCCTTGAAAATACATGTTCCACCCTAACATAAAGCAGTGATGACTGGATGATGAAATGTGAAAAACATCGAGACAAAAAGACATGTTGCTATAAATCAGGACCAATCCTAAAATCTCTTCAAAGGGTTTATAACACTTGATCAGATGAAAAGGCTTAGGCTCAAACATGAGCCCACTTCCAGACAAATCTTACTAGCAGGATCCCACACAAGCTGTGCACCAGTTCTTTGGTAACTCAAAACCTCAACTCCAGTTTGAGGTTGCCGAGTTCCTTTTAGCAGAACACGTGAACGCACCAACAGATTGCAGACACTTCACGAAACCTGCAGTAAAGCAGCTTGTGTACCAAGCTATATTTGACATTCTCCTATATTTAGCCTAACTGCTTATGTGAACATATGCTGGGCATATATTTTTAAAGCAGGACATGTAAGACCTCAAAATTGCAGGTCACATAAAAGAGACAACAAACTGCATACATAATATATGCATACACAATACATAAGTGTTTACCCTTAATTCATATATAATTGTTACCGGTATACGGTATGTATTTTTGTTTTTTTTAAGAAACTTTTTATTAAGTAAACAATCAGAAGTTATAAGATATGATTTAGATCGGAATTATTCAAATTTACACATGCCACCAATATATACTGTATTTATGGGAATTACTGTATTTTCCAAACTCTAGACTGCACCGGTGTATAAGCCGCACCCACTACATTTGAGAAAAAAAAAAAAAGAAGTTTCCATATAATGGCCGCACCGGACAATAAGCCGCAGATATACATGTTGAAAAATGAGATATTTACACGGAAAGATTTTGTAAATGTGTATTCACAAAGCCTAATCGTTTACAAACGGTGCCTGTCACACGGCAGTAAAACGGTTGATCAAACAAAACAGAAGTCATCGTCATGGACCCACTAGCTGCGGAAGCTAGCTCTCCAATCAGCTAAACAGACTCAATAACTCCACCGTGACGTTTTGGTGAATTTACTGAGGAATTTGTGAAACTAAAACAATACAAAAAGAATGCCGTAATAAGTTAATAATATTAACACAGACACGTGTAAACATGTTGGCTTATAACCTAATGCTAACGACGCTAGCTTGATTACACTACAATAGCACATAAAAATATGCATGAAAACACTACTATCAAACATGTGACGGTTTAGTAAGTATGAATTGTTTTAGTTAAATTGTAAAACTTACAAACGTTGCTTGGAGTAAAGAATGAAGAAATCATATGAGTAGAGAGGCTATGGACGACTAGTAAACGGAACAGTTATTCTTCCGGTTGAAGGCACAAAACAGAAGAAAATACTGTAAACTTTCAAGCGTAGCACCTGCAGTGAGTGAACCCGTCCAAAGGATAACGCCATAACACATCTTTCCTGTCTCTGTGTCGGTGTTACTACTATGCACGTTTGTTGTATAAAATACATTGTGGCCGTTAGTAAAGAAAAATCCATAGATTAGCCGCACCTTTGTATAAGTCACAGGGTTCAAAGCTTGGGAAAAAAGTAGCGGTTTACTGTCCGGAAAATACTGTTTTCTGAAGTACTGATAATAATTGAATTCGGCTTAGGTTTTCATTGTAAAAATGTCAAAAAGTGGCTCCATATCCCATCCCTTATGTTGTCGTTGGGCTCACCATTTAGAATTTTGACTTACAGATACCGTACCCCAGTCAGATTTGTTCAAGGGACATTTGTAACTTCATGTTAAACTTTATATTTTACATAAAAACATATTAAACAATCTGTTTCTCATGATGTTTTAGTACAAAACATGCATAAAATTTAATTCAAGTTTGATTGAAAAAAGTATAAAAATCGCTCAACATAAGATAAGGAAAAAATGGAAAAAAAATTGTAATGGAAGACTCACAATGAAATTCTGCTAAGGGCCCAAATTTTGCCTGGGACATCCCAGGCAACAAGAAAGCGACACTGTTTATAGCAGGGCTGTCAAATTTCTTTTTAGATCAGGGGCCACATGGACAAAAATCTACTCCCAAGTGGGCCGGACTGGTAAAATCACGGCACGATAACGTAAAAATAAAGACAACTTCAGATTGTTTTCTTTGTTTAAAAATAGAAAAAACACATTCTGAAAATGTACAAATCATAATGTTGTTGGGGATTTTTGTACACTTACATGTCGCAGTTAATAGTATTCTATCTTTATTTGTCGTTATTTATACTTTCTGAATAAATGATGTGATAATGTTCATCAGTTAACTCATTGGTGTTCATTTTCAATCTATCAAGATAAAATAATTATAATATCAAAATCTAATTACAGGATGTTATTTATATACCGTATTTTTCGGAGTATAAGTCGCACCGGCTGAAAATGCATAATAAAGAAGGAGAAAAACATATATAAGTCGCACTGGAGTATAAGTCGCATTTTTGGGGAAAATTTATTTGATAAAATCCAACACCAAGAATAGACATTTGAAAGGCAATTTAAAATAAATAAAGAATAGTGAACAACAGGCTGAATAAGTGTACGTTATATGAGGCATAAATAACCAACTGAGAACGTGCCTGGTATGTTAACGTAACATATTATGGTAAGAGTCATTCAAATAACTATAACATATAGAACATGCTATACATTTACCAAACAATCTGTCACTCCTAATCGCTAAATCCCATGAAATCTTATACGTCTAGTCTCTTACGTGAATGAGCTAAATAATATTGTTTGATATTTTACGGTAATGTGTTAATAATTGCACACATAAGTCGCTCAAGAGTATAAGTCGCTGCGAAAAAACTGCGAATTATAGTCCGAAAAATACGGTAGTTTGCTCATTTTCGTCGACTTGTGCGCGGACATCATGTGGTTTTTGTTTTTTTTACACATCATCTACAAAGATACAAATAATTGCTATTGTGACATCTAGTGGACACATTTAGAACAGCAGTTTCTTTCATTCGAAAAGTTTGGCTGATTTTTATACTTAGCAAACTCATTCCGCGGGCCGGATAAAACCAATACGGGCCGTGCGTTTGACACCCCTGGTTTATAGGAAAATAAAACGTATCTGATAGGTCAGTCATAGAAAAAGAACAATAAAAAAATGCACATCAATAGCTGAAGTTGCATACTAAGAACCATTAAACCTCTTTAAAAATGTACATTTGGTGAGGCTTTTGTTGTCCATTGCCTCGCCATTTGTTTGTGTGCCAGCTGGCGCATGTCTCCTCCATGTAAACCAAACAGGTGATAATAACAACACTTGCCTTTGAGGTGAACACGATTGAACAACTGTCACTAAATACATGTAAAGGTCTCACCTTTCTTTGGCAGACCTCTGCCCTTCCCCAGTCTGGACTTCCGGTCCATCAGCTTGCTTTTTGGGCTGGTGGGGGCCACTGCTGTTCCCCTGACCAGATCCCCGTTATCGCTGAGGGAGTCCCCCCGACCGGAATCCCGGGAGGAATTCTTCCTGAGCCTCCGCTTGGCCTTCGCCTTGAGACGCGCCTCATGTACGCTGTTGCTAGATGAGGACAGCCAGTTGCCGTTGATCTCGTTGGTGATGTTCTTGTTGTTGCTAAGCGTTCCGCCATTGCCTTCGTCTTCAGACACAATGGAGTCACTCAGATTCTCGGCCTCTGTTGGAGGATTAGCATATTAATGAACGAGCATCAATTGTTGAATCAATTTGAGGTAAAATGGAGGTCACCATTTGGCTTACATCATTCATTCATTTTTTATTTATCTCCTTCATTGATGTGCAATTTTGATCAATAGACAATTAAACTTTAGCAACTAAACACATATTTACACACCTATGCTTGAGAAGGAACAGGATGAAGAAAATCTTATATTTCCTGCCCCCTTCAACATAATAAGTAGACTTACTTAATGGATAGCCCAGATTCACAAGCATACAAACCAAACAAATACATCCAAATATAATGACAAAAAACCCACCAAAAAAAACAAGTGCAAAACTTCATGAAGTACAAACCGAACAAAAACAAGTAATATACACCTCACGCGATGATATAAAACAAATATAAAACCAGACAAAAAATAAGTAAAAATAATAAATAAAAAACAAAATGTAGACACTTACGGCTGTCCATATGATCGTATTGTTCTGTCTTTATTATTTTTTTGAACAAAAGGTGCTGTTCATTTAGTCTCAATTCTATAATATTATGGAACAAAAAACATATTTACATTTTAATTTCATTGTACAGTGTCCTAATGTCCTACTTTTTCATCACTGCACTGTTGCCTTGAACTACATTGGTACCTCAACTTAAAGGGGAACATTATCACCAGACCTATGTAAGCGTCAATATATACCTTGCTGTTGCAGAAAAAAGACCATATATTTTTTTAACCGATTTATGAACTCTAAATGGGTGAATTTTGGCGAATTGAACGCCTTTCTAATATTCGCTCTCGGAGCGATGACGTCACAATGTGACGTCGCATCGGGAAGCAATCCGCCATTTTCTCAAACACTGAGTCAAATCAGCTCTGTTATTTTCCGTTTTTTCGACTGTTTTCCATACCTTGGAGACATCATGCCCCGTCGGTGTGTTGTCGGAGGGTGTAACAACACGAACAGGGACGGATTCAAGTTGCACCAGTGGCCCAAAGATGCAAAAGTGGCAAGAAATTGGACGTTTGTTCCGCACACTTTACCGACGAAAGCTATGCTACGACAGAGATGGCAAGAATGTGTGAATATCCTGCGACACTCAAAGCAGATGCATTTCCAACGAAAAAGTCAAAGAAATCTGCCACCAGACCCCCATTGAATCTGCCGGATTGTGTGAGCAATTCAGGGACAAAGGACCTCGGTAGCACGGCAAGCAATGGCGGCAGTTTGTTCCCGCAGACGAGCGAGCTAAACCCCCTGGATGTCTTGGCTCACACCGTCCCGAAGATGATCAAGAGAAGAATATCGACCCTAGCTTCCCTGGCCTGCTGACATGAGGGTATGTCTACAGAATATATTAATAGATGAAAATTGGGCTGTCTGCACTCTCAAAGTGCATGTTGTTGCCAAATATATTTCATATGCTGTAAACCTAGTTCATAGTTGTTAGTTTCCTTTAATGCCAAACAAACACATACCAATCGTTGGTTAGAAGGCGATCGCCGAATTCGTCCTCGCTTTCTCCCGTGTCGCTGGCTGTCGTGTTGTTTTCGTCGTTTTCGCTTACATACGGTTCAAACCGATATGGCTCAATAGCTTCAGTTTCTTCTTCAATTTCGTTTTCGCTACCTGCCTCCACACTACAACCATCCGTTTCAATACATTCGTAATCTGTTGAATCGCTTAAGCCGCTGAAATCCGAGTCTGAATCCGAGCTAATGTCGCTATAGCTTGCTGTTCTTTCCGCCATGTTTGTTTGTGTTGGCTTCACTATGTGACGTCACAGGAAAATGGACGGGTGGTTAAAATCAGGCACTTTGAAGCTTTTTTTAGGGATATTGCGTGATGGGTAAAATTTTGAAAAAAACTTCGAAAAATATAATAATCCACTGGGAACTGATTTTTAATGGTTTTAACAATTCTGAAATTGTGATAATGTTCCCCTTTAAGAGTGTTTTCACATATAAGATCTGTCTCTTGGCTAATTGTTAAAGAGGAACTGCACTTTTTTGGGGGGGGGAGGGGGGGGGGATATTTACTTATCGTTTGCAATCCTCATGTGTACAGCTCTGGTAATGGGTACATTCGCACCCACCTGCACAAATGTACTTCAAAATGTAACAATCAAAATAAATATGACTTTTTTGTTTTGTATACTAGGGCATGCATATATAATATGCATTAGTTTGACCATTTAAAATCAACGATAATAAAAAAGGAGATGCTTGGAAATAGCATAAAAATGCCCCAAAAACTTGGAAAAATGCGATTCATAGCGTTACTTTTTGGTGTAACCATCATGAGCGTTCTGTTCAGGTATATTTCATTTATATTTTGATAAATCATCATATTTATGTATTACTAAATTTAAATAGGTATTGATCAATCTTTAAGCTGTGTGTATTTGATTTCAGTTTGCTTTTGACATCTTATTTAGAATTGTAGTCGAAACTTTTACAACCATGTGTTGCGCTCATGATGGCGTAACTAAACTAGATTTAATTTAATGATCTTATTTTGAATATTTATTCCCTTTTTTACATTTAGTATATTTAAATATTAATTTATAAACATTGAATACATTTCAAATATCAATAAAATGCAATTGCCTTCATCTTATAGGGTAATGTTTAGTTACACCAAGTCATGAGCGTAACACGAAGCTTCATCACTTTGACTTGTAATGTCTCTAATTCTGGTGGTGTTTTATGCTTTTTGGAACATGTACTATACATATAATACAATAAAGTCCAATATAAAATTATGTTTCTAGCAATACTTTAATTTTGCCTTTGAAAGTACCGGTAACACTCCAATGTCCATTAGTGGAGCTGTACACACATGTAAGACAAGAACAAATATATATATATATATATATATATATTTTTTTTTATGGATTCTAACTCGTAAATAAACGCTAGCAAAAGTCATCTAAAAATGGCGCTAATGAGATTCGCTCTATTTGCCTGAAAGCGCTCTAAAAACATGCAAAAGCCTCAATTAAGGTTTTATATACACATTGTGAGTATATATGTAATGTAGTAACAGGCACATTCATAATAACATGTAATATTCACATGTTTTGGTCATTTTGAGCATATGGCGCATTTTTCTTCAACAACAACACGACTAATCATGGCTGACTTCATGAGAGACAACGACAACTTTAGGACAAATGATGATCCACAACCTCACAACCTTATATTTTTTAGCCTGAATATAGGGAGGATGAGCTACACGTTTTAGAAGCTGTTTGATGAACTGATCAAGCTTTAGAGAAACACTAAGCATCATGTAGCAGTATTGCTAAGTGCCGAACTACGAACATAATAAAACAATCACTTACTGTAAAATGTCTGCTCTCGCTGGAATGCTGACTGTTCATATTTTCCCGTTTAGATAAATAATTAATCCTAATCCTCACACACAGGTCGATAAGATAAAAAAAAAGGTGCCGCAAACGCGTCTTTTTGTGTCTTTCTTGCCATCTCTGGGTATTAATTGGATGTCAAAGTTGACCAAGTTCTCGGTTTATGGCCACAACCTTCTACTATACATGTGAGAGGTACGATTTATAATCTAGAATTAACTTTTACCAACTCAGAGGCCATGCAGCAGCTCAGTATGTCAACAGCTGCAATAGCTATAGCTGTTTGATCACAGCATGGCTAAAAGCAGTTCCTTAATGTTAGGGCCTACACTGTAATAACATTTTATTATAAATATTTGATCAAAATTCCTATCAAAACATGTAAATGGAGTATTGTTGGTGTTTTTGAATGTTTATTTAGAGAGCTTTATCGGTGCAATAGGTTGTATTGTTGTATTTTTTTATTACATATTTACTTTAATACTCTGTATAACTTCTGTACAGTTTTAGCTGTTAACACAACTTATTTATTATTACTTGGTACTTTTGTTATACTCTTTTTTTTTCTTTCTCTTACAATGCTATTCTATTTTTTTCTACCTTTTTTGTAGAAGCTGACTCAGGGAGAAACACACGATAATTCCAATGTACCTATACTGTCCTGTACCTGTGCAAATGGCAATAAACATTTATTTTATTCTATTTATTTTGCAACGTGCAAGAACTTTAATGACAGCAGCTATGTTTTCTGAGCATCAAAGGTTTGATGTTTCAAACAATTTATTGTTCTTAAAATATAGACTATTAGTTAAAGGTTTTAGAACACCATAGCGGTAAGTAAGTACAGGCCAAAGGTTTGGACACACCTTCTCATTCAATGTGTTTTATTTGTTTTCATGACTATTTACATTGTAGATTGTCACTGAAGGCGTCAAAACTATGAATGAACACATGTGGAGTTATGTACTTAACAAAAAAAGGTGAAATAACTGAAAACATGTTTTGTATTCTATTTTCTGCAAAATAGCCACCCTTTGCTCGGATTACTTTTTCACACACTCTTGGCATTCTCTCCATGAGCTTCAAAAGGTAGTCACCTGAAATGGTTTTCACTTTACAGGTGTAATTGTTTTAATGCCTTCAGTGACAATCTACAATGTAAATAGTCATGACAATAAAGAAAACCCATTGAAATGAGAAGGTGTGTCCAAACTTTTGGCCTGTAGTGTATGTCCAAGCATTTGTGTGGTACTGTAAATGTAACCACATTGTCTAAATAATTTGCTATCAAGGTTATTGTTTGTGAAATATAGCTAGCATTTGGACAGGGACAGTTTCCTAACGATTTGTGCCTTGTTTACAGTATGTACAACCACAATGGATTTGAAATAAATAAATCAATAAACAAATGAGCATGGGGTTGAAGTGTTAGTTTCACCTTTGATTTAAAAAAATTGCCATTTAGGACTTACAGCTACAAGTACATTATGTACAATCCATTGGATTTTCTGACTCAACCACTATAAATGTAATCAATATTTTTCTTGTTTACTTCTCACATAACACACAGCTATGTCAATGTTTTGTCCAGATAGGGTATTATAGCATATATTGAGAGACAATTCGATGTGTTTTAGCATCTTTAATGTGCAAACTGACTAATGCATTAGAAAATATGACTTAATGATTCATCCCTATAACATCATGACATTACATCACAGTGCACTGTGGATAAGCATATATAACTGACAAGAAGAAGAACATAATTATTATCACTTAACATGCTAGCACTTTTATTCTCTCTAGTTGTGTGGTCCTCTGTGTTTTCAAATTTGTATTTCTATTTGTTTTAATTGGTTTTACCCTTTAAAATCATTTTTAATCATATTAATTTTATGATGTTTTTATATATTGTATTATTTTTTATTATATTGTTTTATATTTCCTTTTTTCTTTAGAACTGCCATTGCGCAAAAATAATAATGAATCAAAATGGATGTTGTTATGAAGTATTGACCTATTCAAGTCTCCAATTATTTCAAATAAAATATTCCACTTTGAAATATTTTTTGGGGAGAAAATATTCAGTTTTTGTCATAATAACACATTTTCTTTGACAAAAAGGGCATAAAATAAACAAAAAAAGTAAAGAAATTATAAATACCTATAATCAACATATAGATCTGAAATTGATCAAGAGATTTAAGCATTCAAAGTAAACAAATGAATAATGTATGACTTATTTTTAACAGTTTGTGAGTGGGGGTGCTTTTTGGATTACTTAAGATTTTTATACGATTTTTTTTATACTGTCATTGCTCAAAAAATAATAATGAATCATAATCAATGGTGTTATGAATTCTTGACCAATTTAAGGTTCCAGTTACTTCACATTACAACTCCTTTGTCCCACACGCCATCAGACTGTATACAACTCCTCTCTGGGGACGAGGGGGGATACTAGGATGACAGGGGATGCAAAACAATAACAATACTGAACTAAACTGCAACAAAAAACAATGCAATTAACAATGCGATACATTTTCATAACATGGTCACTACTGCATATTTTCTCTCGTTAAATTCTTATTTTTACTGTTATATTTTTATTCTTATTGTTGCTTTTTAATTTTATTCTTATTGTTATATTTTCTATTATATTTCCATTTATACCCCTATTATTTACTTTTTATTTTTTAAATTAAAATCTCAATTCTGTACACTGCTGCTGGAATTGAAATTTTCCTGAGGGAACTCTCCTGAAGGAATCAATAAAGTACTATTTATCTATCCACATCAAATATTCCACTTAGACATTTTTGAGGGGGGAAATGTAGCATATTTTGTGCTTTTGCCATAAAAAAACGGAGTTTCCTTAACAAAATATGGCTTTTTTAAAAAAATGTTTATTTATTTGGTATTTATTCAGTCATTGGTGGAGTATTTGCATCTTGTTTTTAATATTTTTGTGCAGCACTTTGGAAACATTTTTGTTGTTTAAATGTGCTATATAAATAAAGTGGATTGGATTTGGATTGTATTAATTCAATTGTGCCTATTATGCAATAAAAATAGATATTCGACTACCGGTACTTCCGTGTCGGAGACGCACAGCTGTTGGTGCGTTTAAAGGCCCTCGGATTCTCTCACACTCACCAACGGGGTTCGCGTTCAACCAGGCCTCGCAGTCCGCTGCCATTTCCAACAATATCAAATATATGTTGCGACGTAAAAGAGGATTTCGCGGATTCCTGCAATGTTAAAGACGAAATGCAGACATCAGACAAAAAAAAACAAGCCCAGACATGAATCCACGCAAAAAACCCGCCCCTCCCCTTCTGTTCATTCAAAGTCCCACTGTTGATAAACAATGGCTAGCGTTAGCATTAGCTGCTCACCGTCACTGGAAGAGCGGTGTCAACAACACAAAAGTGCAAACTGACAAACAACAACGTTATTACAATGATTCTAGTGTAAAGAGCAACGTAAATACGCACTTAGCAGCCGAGGCACGTCGTTTGAATTAGACAAGAGAATATGCCTAAAACGCGTCATTCAGTGCCTTAAATGTATCCAATCGAACATATTTGAAATACGAACAATGCATTTGAATCTACCATGAGTAAATAGTCTTAAAAACTCACAAAATGATTCAGTACTGGTCGTCCGCTGTGTTCAAGCGAGAGTCGAACTTAGCCTGAACGACGTTGTTTTCAATGTATCTACCCAGCAACTCAAGTACGTAGACGCGTGTTCTGTTATCTGATTGGCTGAGAGAGTGTGGGGGTTTTACAACAGCCAGCCAATGAAAATGCAACACCAGATGTATAGAGGCCTTTTTCTTGAACACTGCCCCCTACTGGGATTGATTGAATAAATACAACATAGCATTATGCTGTAAAGTTAAATTATATACGGATCCTTGTCAGAAAATGTATACATAAAGCAACGCATTGACAACAAAAATGGTAACCCTTTAGTATGGGGAACATATTCTACGTAACAAAGACTTAATTTAGAGTTATTTGGACACTAGGGGAACATATAAGGGTTAGACTTAGGGTTAGGGTTACTAATAAGCAATAATTCTGAGGTTATTGAGGGAAGACTCTTGGTTGTATAATAAGGCCATGCAGAATAAGGCATTAATAAGAACTTAATAATGACTAATTAAGAGCCAATATGTTACTCATTTGCATTTTAATAAGCAACTAATTGACTCTTCGTTAATGGCTGACTGGTTGTATAATAAGGCCATGCAGAATAAGGCCTTAAAAAGTACTTAATAATGACTAATTAAGAGCCAATATGTTACTAATTTGCATGTTAATAAGCAACTAATTAATGGTGACTATGTTCCCCATACTAAAGTGTTACCCAAAAAATGTATGCAAACATGTTTTTTTTATTCAGTTTAAATATAGGTAATACATTTAATAATTGTTTAAGTTAAAGTAGCAATGATAGTCACACACACACTAGGTGTGGTGAAATTATCCTCCGCATTTGACCCATCCCCTTGTTTACCCCCTGGGAGGTGAGGGGAGCAGTGAGCAGCAGCGGTGGCCGCGCTCGGGAATAATTTTTGGTGATTTAACCCCCAATTCCAACCCTTGATGCTAAGTGCCAAGCAGGGAGGTAATGGGTCCCATTTTTATAGTCTTTGGTATGACTCGGCCGGGGTTGGAACTCACAACCTGCTGATCTCAGGGCGGACACTCTAACCACAAGGTCTGTGTCAGTGATTATTTGTGTGCAACTTTGCACAAGCCAAATTTGAGTGTTTCCCCAACTTTTAACTGCTCTGTTTCAACACTTGAGGGTGCTCTTTTACAAAAAGTACAGTTCAATCATGAGCTACATCAGTGGTTCTCAAACTAAGTAAAACCATGATGACCAACATTAAAAAATACAGTAGCGTATTAGGCCTAAGTATTCATTAAATACAAGGCAAAGTTTTTTTTTATTTAACAAGAATGCAACTGAGACACTGCACACAGTTTGAACAGTAACACTGTGTTTGAATATAAGAAAATTAAACATTGTACTTTAGTCAAGTGGTTCCTTGCCGTACCACTAGATGGAGCCCGGTACCACAGTTTGAGAACCACTGAGCTATTGTATTAAACATTTAATCATCTAAGGTCATCTGACCAGTGTTTTTAGAGGGCCCAAGGTCAAAACTGAAGACCTGGAACACTCTGCCTCTGAATTTCACAGCTGCGACATCTCTCGACACTTTTAAATCTTCTTTAAAAAAAAAACACTTATCATTTAACACAAGCTGAGTTGGACATTTGTATTTCTTTTTTCATGTTTTATTTATACTTTTTCACTATGCATATTCCTTATTTTGTTTTATTTATAGTACTTTTTTGTTGTTTATATGTAGTACTTTAAAAAAAAAAAAAAAAATCATTTTATGTGTTGGCTTGTTTAGCTGTGTTTTATTTACCCACCGAGTGGTTCTTAAAATATTTTCCCCAAGTACCACCTCAGCAAAAAAACGTGTCTCTCCAAGTACCACCATAATGACCAACATTACAATACAGCAGTGTAGTAGGCCTAAGTATTCATTAAAAACAAGGCAGAGGTTTTATTTAACACATATGTTTAATATTTTTGGCCACTGTAACATTACACACAGTTTGAACAGTAACACTGTGTTTAAATATACACAACTGTACTTTAATCAAGTGATTCTTTGGCGTACCACTAGATGGAGCCTGTGTACCAGTACCGCAGTTTGAGAATCCCTGATACAGAATGTTCTGTACCTGTTGTTATTTTTATTATTCTTATTATTTTAATCTTTTACCTTTCTGTTTTTAATCTGTACACACTTTGGGTCAAAAGGGGCTGTTTTTTTTTTAAATTGTGCTTTATGAATAAATAAATCAATAATTAAATATTTATTATCAAACTGTGGGCAGGGGTCGGCAACCCGCGGCTCTAGAGCCGTATGCGGTTCTTTAGCGCCGCCCTAGTGGCTCCCTGGAGCTTTTCCAAAGATGTATGAAAAATGGAAAAAGATGAGGGGAAAGAATTGATTTTTTGTTTTAATATGGTTTCTGTAGGACGCCAAACATGACACAAACCTCCCTAATTGTTATAAATCCCACTGTTTATATTAAACATGCTTCACTGATTCGAGTATTTGGCGAGCGCCGTTTTGTCCTACTAATTTTGGCGGTCCTTGAACTCACCATAGTTTGTTTACATGTATAACTTTCTCCGACTTTCTAGGACGTGTTTTATGCCACTTCTTTTTCTGTCTCATTTTGTCCACCAAACTTTTAACGTTGTGCATGTATGCACAAAGGTGAGTTTTGTTGATGTTATTGACTTGTGGGGAGTGCTAATCGGGCATATTTGGTCACTGCATGACTGCAAGCTAATCGATGCTATCATGCTATTTAGGCTGGCTATATGTACATATTGCATCATAATGCCTCGTTTGTAGGTATATTTGAGATCATTTAGTTTCCTTTAAGTCCTCTTAATTCAATTCATATCTCATGACCATATGTAATATGGCTTTTAATTTTTTTGCGGCTCCAGACAGATTTGTTTTTGTATTTTTGGTCCAATATGGCTCTTTCAACATTTTGGGTTGCCGACCCCTGTACTAGGGGTGTACTGGCTCTATCTAGTGGTACGTCAAAGAATCACTTGATTAAATTACAGTGTTTTATTTTCCTATCTTCAAACACAGTGCTACTGTTCAAACTGTGTAATGTGGTCAAAAATATTAAACATACTTGTTAAATAAAACCTCTGCCTTGTTTTTAATGATTGCTTAGGCCTACTACACTTCTGTATTTTTTTTTGTTGGTCATTATGGTGGTACTTGGAGAGCCAAGTTTTTTTTTTTGAGGCGGTACTTGGTGAAAAAAGTTTGAGAACCACTGCGCAGGTTGTTTATACATAAGGTGCAAGCTCAACAATAGCTAATTATGTGTGGTTACTGGACATTGTAAAGTACTAATATGAAATAAAACATGACGTGATCTAGTGAAATATTTATTCACATGAACATTTCAGGTATCAACGAAACTGGATGAACTTGGACAGAATACAAAATAAGTCTGGCATGAAAATCCTGTGGAACAATAACTGTTAGGCATATTTAACTCCAATAAATGGTCCGGTTTAAGGTACTGTATTGCATTTTGAAGGCATCAAGCCAGATAGACTGGGACTATGGATGGCTGAATTTCAATGTGACATTAATTAACGGAGGAAAGGGTTTCCACTGGCGTGCAAATGATGTGACGTCTGACCTGAAAGACAACAAGTAGTGCACACACAAAAAAACAAGACGCGCAGCACAAAGACTCCAGTTATCAAGAAGTTGGAAATACAACACACTGAAATCTCTTCCAACAAATTCAACGACCCTGAGAATCTGCCTCAGTTTCCCCTGAGTAAAAACATTCATTGGCATCATTTTTAAGTGACTTTGTAGCTCATTTTGTAATTTCGACAGGAAGTCAGATTTTGTCTTTAAAGGAGTTGATTTAGTGACGACATGCCAAGTCAAACACGTGTCTAAGGTTCCGGTTCAGGAACAGTTCTTTAACAATAAATACATAAATATACATTACACTTGACTATGTACAACATTTATTGTTTAGGCTGTCAGTTATTCAAGTTTTACTCCCCCAATGTCTTCAAGGTTACGCCTGCTGTACAACAATATGTCCACATGATGTCACTGTGTCGTGGAAAATCCAAAATGCAGACTCTCTTGAGCCAGCTGGGACAGATATTTCTGCATGAGGGGACATAAAAAACAAGAAAAGTGTTAGAAATGAGAGACGTACATCAATCCATCCATCAATCCATCCATTTTCTACAGCTTGTCCCTATTGGGTTCGCGGAAGGTGCTGGAGCCTATCTAAGCTGCATTCGGGCAGAAGGCGGGGTACACCCTGGACAAGTCGCCACCTCATCGCAGGGCCAACACAGATAGACAACAGTCACACTCACATTCACACACTAGGGCCAATTTAGTGTTGCCAATCAACCTATCCCCAGGTGCATGTTTTTGGCGATGGGAGAACATGCAAACTCCATACAGAAAGATCCCGAGCCCGGGATTGAACTCAGGACTACTCAGGACCTTCGTATTGTGAGGCACATGCACTAACCCCTGTACCACTGTGCTGCCCAAGAGACGTACAGTAATAATAATAATAATAATACATTTTATTTATAAGGCGCCTTTCTGGGCACTCAAGGACACCGTACAAAATCACAACAATAAAATCAGATTGGATAAAAAACAACAACAACAACAACAAAGAGAAAAGAAAAGATGATTACAATGAATAAGCAGTCAGGAATAGGTGTGTTTTGAGTCTTGATTTGAAGAGGGATATTGAATCTAAGTTGCAAAGGTCTGGTGGCAAAGAGTTCCAAAGATGTGAGGCAGAGCGGCTGAAAGCTCGGGCACCCATGGTGGACAGTTTAAATAAAGGGACAGTGAGATGGATGGATGAAGAGGATCTTAGGGAACGTGGGGGGAGTAATTATTCATTTTGATTGATTGATTGATTGATTGAAACTTTTATTAGTGGATTGCACAGTACAGTACATATTCCGTACAATTGACCACTAAATGGTAACACCCCAATAAGTTTTTCAACTTGTTTAAGTCGGGGTCCACTTAAATTGATTCATAATACAGATATATACTATCAGCATAATACAGTCATCACACAAGTTAATCATCAGAGTATATACATTGAATTATTTACATTATTTACAATCCGGGGTGTGGGATGTGGAGGGGGGGGGGGGGGGGGGGCTTAGGTTTGGTTGATATTAACACTTCAGTCATCAACAATTGCATCATCAGAGAAATGGACATTGGAACAGTGTAGGACTGACTTGGTAGGATATGTACAGCAAGTATTTGACATAGAGAGAGAGATCAGAAAGCATAAGTATCTACATTTGATTATTTACATATCATTATTTACAATCCCGGGAGGTGGGATGTGGAAGGGAGGGTGTTAGTTTAGGGTTGAAGTTGCCTGGAGGCGTTCTTTTAGTGCGGTTTTGAAGGAGGATAGAGATGCACTTTCTTTTACACCTGTTGGGAGTGGATTCCTTATTGATGTGGCATAGAAGGAAAATGAGTTAAGACCTTTGTTAGATCAGAATCTGGGTTTAACGTGGTTAGTGGAGCTCTCTGCTGAGTTTGCAAGTTGACCCATTGACAATGATTTTTATGTTGATTTTGTTTAAAGGTTTTACTGTATATTAATGTGTATTTGATTGAGTGATATAAGTATTTGCTCCTGAAGCAGAATGTATATAAGATGGCTACTTGGTGTTGAAATATGTGGATAAGCACAGAGGTCAGACATTTTTTGTTGTGCATTTGTGAACATTCATCTGCAGACGCACTCCTTTCTAGACATGCTCCAAAGCCTAAACGTTTTGAGGCTGTCGCTCGGCAACTCAAAGTTTTAGCTACCCAAACATGTATTTTTGAATGGGAATAAGGTGAAGAGATCAGCTAGGCCAGTTCCGGGTCCTAATGGGCTTTTTAATCACTGCTTTGTTGCCTTGAACTACATTGGTACCTCAACTTAAGACTGTTTTGACACTAGGGCCTTATCCAGAGGTGATTGCAATACACCAAGACGTAGAACAAAATTCGGTCAAATGGTCACCTCTGTAAGAGGAATGCAATCCTGGAATAAGTTACCTACAAACATTAGAGACTGTGATAACTATCCACTTAAAAAAAAAAAACTTAAACACTGGCTAAAAATAAATCAGACATGCACCCATTAAACCATTAAACACTGTTTCCAGACCCCAGCCCATTCCAGTGGTCTTCTGGCCAGGTTATTTGAAGCTGTAAGTGAATTGTCTGTCATGGTTATTTTCTTGTAATTGTGTATTGCAACTGCTTGTCTTGTCTGTTTAATGATGTCTTATTTATTTGGTTCTTATTTCTGTCGTCGTGGTTCGTGTCTCACGGTGTTATTTTAGAAACCTGCCTTGGGACTACAGCTGAAAATCAGCATTTATGCTAAGTCCGGCGCATATACACTGTTTATTCAAGAGTTGATTAATGTGCACTGTCCCAATTAAATAAACGAGAGAAAGACATAAGATCTGTCTCTTGGCTAATTGTTAAAGAGGAACTGCACTTCTTTTTCTATCATTTGCAATCCTTATGTAAGACAAGAACAAATATATATTTTTTTAATGGATTCTAACTCATAAGTAAACGCTTGCAAAAGTCATCTAAAAATGGCGCTAGTGAGATTTGCTCTATTTGCCTAAAAGCGTTCAAAAACATGCAAAACCCTCAAGGTTTTATATACACACTGTAAGTATGTATGTAATGTAGTAACAGGCACATTCATAATAATATGTAATATTTACATGTTTTGGTCATTTTGCGCATACAGCGTCGTATTATTTTAATAATAATACATTTAATTTCCCAGCGCCTTTCAGGAAACTCAAGGTCACTTTACAACAATATAAAATACAATAAAACCAAGGCATGTAAATAAACAACACAATAGAATAAAAATGTCAGACGTGTTTTCCTTCAACAACAACACGACTAATCATGGCAGACTTCATGAGAGACAACGACAACTTTGGGACAAATGATGATCCACACTTATATTTTTGAGCCTGAATATAAGGAGGATGAGCTACACGTTTTAGAAGCTGTGTGCTGAACAGATCCAGCTTTAGTGAAACTCTAAGCATCATGTAGCAGTATTGCGAAGTGCTGAACAAACTTCCATCATAATAAAACAATCACTTACTGTGCAATGTCTGCTGTGGTTGGAATGCTGACTGATGGAATGTTCATATCTTCCCGTTTAGATGAATAATTAATCCTAATCCTAGCACACAGGTCGATAAGATAAAATAAAAAGGTGCCGCAAACTAGTGTCTTTCTTGCCATCTCCGGCATCGACCAACTTCTCGGTTTATGGCCACAACCTTCTACTATCCAGGTGAGAGGTATGATTTATAATCTAGAATTAACTTTTGCTAGCTCAGAGGCCATGCAGCAGCTCAGTATGTCAACAGCTGCAAAAGCTATAGCTCTCTTTGATCACGGCATGGCTAAAAGCAGTTCCTTAATGTTAGGGTCTATACCAGGGGTCACCAACCTTTTTAAAACCAAGAGCTACTTCTTGGGTACTGATTAATGCGAAGGGCTACCAGTTTGATACACACTTCAATAAATTGCCAGAAATAGCCAATTTGCTCAATTTACCTTTAACTCTATGTTATTATTAATAATTAATGATATTTATTTTTGTGGAAACACTGATCATCTTAATGATTTCTCACAATAAATATATATAGAAACAGATAAATATCAATATGCAACACTTTATTTTTATATTTTCTCTAAGTGCACATTTTTCAAATTGAACATTTTCAAATGATCACTTCTAAGACAGTCTTGTGAAATCACAATATCCCATTTTAACTAGCTAGCCACTAACATTTTTTTAACCAATCATGAATTACTTTGCACCATGTTTGTACAAATAATAACTCATGTAAAATACAAAAGCCAGTCAAAGTTGTTAGAATATATAACAAATTGGACCAAGCTATATTTCTAACAAAGACAAATCATTATTTCTTCTAGATTTTCCAGAACAAACATTTTAAAATAAATTCAAAAGACTTTGAAATAAGATTTAAATTTGATTCTACAGATTTTGTAGATTTGCCAGAATATTTTTTTTGAATTTTAATCATAATAAGTTTGAAGAAATATTTCACAAATATTCTTCGTCAAAAAAACAGAAGCTAAAATGAAGAATTAAATTAAAATGTATTTATTATTCTTTACAATAATAAAAAAAAAATACTTGAACATTGATTTAAATTGTCAGGAAAGAAGAGGAAGGAATTTAAAAGGTAAAAAGGTATATATGTTTAAAAATCCTAAAATCATTTTTAAGGTTGTATTTTTTCTCTAAAATTGTCTTTCTGAAAGTTATAAGAAGGAAAGTAAAAAAATAAATCAATTTATTTAAACAAGTGAAGACCAAGACTTTAAAATATTTTCTTGGATTTTCAAATTCTATTTGAGTTTTGTCTCTCTTAGAATTAAAAATGTCGAGCAAAGCGAGACCAGCTTGCTAGTAAATAAATACAATTTAAAAAATGGTAAGTGCTGCTATTTGAGCTATTTTTAGAACAGGCCAGCGGGCGATTCATCTGGTCCTTACGGGCGACCTGGTGCCCGCGGGCATCGCGTTGGTGACCCCTGGTTTATACTGTAATAACATTGTATTATAAATGTTTGGTTAAAATTCCTGTAACATGTAAATGGACTAATGTTGCTGTTTTTTGGATGTTTATTTAGAGAGCTTTATGGGTGCAATAGGTTGTAATTGGTTACTTTTGAACGGAAGTGAGCGAAAAAGTGGTCCACCAAACTAACATGCCTACCGTGCAGCAAACAGAGTGCGAACGATCTGAGTACGCAAGGGGCTTAGATCTTACCACTGAAAGCAGATATGAGCAAAAAAATCTAACTACACAATAAAATTGATCTCTGTAGTTTATCCAAAAAATATTTGTAGAGTGATATCAAGGATTATCCATCTGGTGCTCCAGACGTCATTCTACACGGCAAAACTAATGGAAACTTGGAAAAGCATGGAGGTCTACAACTTTTTTGTGCGTGGCTGGGTCAAGGAAATTGGTATCAAGACTCTCCCGGATAAATATGCATCGTTTTTCCTCTGGTAAGGTTGCATTTAATGATCTAACTTTGCATCTACAGCCATGTTTGTTGCCTTGTTGTTTTTTTTGTATCCGCCGTTTATGAGTATGTGTGTTTCTACCCGTCTTATCAAAACATCGGTCGAAAACAACACAAGCATATGGCATTGTTCTTCGAGAAAGGCAAGATGCCGCCCAAAACGCTACGACAACAGACGCTTTGAATCTCACATATTTAATGAGCCGCACGTGACGTCGGCTGAGGCAACAAACGCCACATGCATACTTGCCAACCCTTCCGAATTTTCCGGGAGACTCCCGAAATTCAGCGCCTCACCCGAAAACCTCCCGGGACAAATATTCTCCCGAAAATCTCCCGATTTTCAGCCGGAGCTGGAGGCCACGCCCCCTCCAGCTCCATGCGGACCTGAGTGAGGACAGCCTTTTTTCACGACGGGAGGACAACAGGGTGACAAGAACTAAATCATCCAGACTAAAGATACATTGTATTATTATGTTTATCTTACCTAAAAATGAATATATTTATTAATTTAAAAAAAAACAATTAAATAAATGTTTACTATATTTTGTTAAAAACTTATTCGGGTGCTACCATTTAGTGGTCAATTGTATGGAATATGTACTGTACTGTGCAATCTACTAATAAAAGTTTCAATCAATCAATCAAAAAGCCTTTATTAGCAGCAGCCGGGATGAGACGTAGTTGGAGTTGGAGTGGGAGCCAGAGAGAGAGAGAGAGAGAGAGACGAACGAAGAGAAATACATTTTGCTAGAAAGGAAAAGCCTCTCCACATTTCTGCAAATAAAACAGTGTTCTACCCTGAAATCTGGGCTCTTGTGGCAGTATGTGGTGGTCCGAGGAACTCACTGGAGGGCAACCTCTACACTTTGCTTTCCATCTAATCATTATTCCAATGAGCTATTGGTGGTACATTTTGTAACAATACTTTGCACTACAGTAGGTGTCATTTAATGTAATCTGTGGTTTCATTGACCAACATCCAGTGTTGATTTTGCATTACCAGTACAATACACACACTCATTCAGCTTTGACTGACAGCACAAGTGTGAGGACCATTTTTCTTTGGGGGAATGTCACACATTGAATGGCAAGGAATCGTTTCTCGTCCAATCTGCACCAGCTGCTGGCCAACAGAGAAATTTGAAACTTGGTGCCGGATGTCCAATCGTGTAAAATAAACACACAAACACACACTCAAGCAGTGGTTATGGCTGAGCAGTGTTTGTGTTTTTAGCATTTTTTTTGCCATATGTTAGATTTACTGCCACATTGACTTTACTGCCACTGTTTACACTGCTGACCAACGTGGCTTGAATCCATTTCTTTTCTAAATATGATTTTTTCCAGCTGTTTACACTGCAACTATGATGTGATCTTTATCAGACTCCAGTGTAAAAGCGCACAAGCCAAATTGTGGCCCCTTGCATGAGCAGTTCATAAATGAATAAGGAAGTTGTTACGACTACATACTTGCCACACGTTATCCACTATATCCCATGTTTGTGCTACAGCCCACATCTCATTGTGCTAAATGTGAATATTTCAAGGGGAGCAAATATTGATCTCTGAAGGGGTGCATGTCTTAAATTATTTTACAGCAACCCCCAAGACATACAACAACAGCTTCTGAAAACTTTTTTTTAAATTTCCATTTAGATTCATTAATCATTTAGATTAGAACATAGTATAATGGAAATAACTGCTGTTATTTGATTAATAAAACATTGAACTTGTTATGATGTCAGCTTTGGTACAGGTGTGATGCTGGGGTGGCGACAGCGTGCATGTCTGATGTTGCTCACATGTCGTCCAAGGAATGCTCAGGGAGTTTGAGCGTTTGCTCGGACATGAAAAATTAGAGGGAACATTGCTTGCCAACCTTGAGACCTCCGATTTCGGGAGGTTGGGGGTTGGGGAACGTGGTTGTGGGCGTGGTTAAGAGGGGAGGAGTATATTTACAGCTAAAATTCACCAAGTCAAGTATTTCATATATATATATATATATATATATATCTACATCCTGAAAATATGCAAACAAAACTGTGTTTAGATAATTGATACTTCAAACTTGCATAAATAAATCTAAAGGAATATAACATAACTTGGCTTCTGAGAGCTTCAAAATGTAATGAATAAAATGCTAAAGTTGTTGATAAACAAGCAATTATTTTAATAAGTAAATATGGTCATTTTAAATGAATTATTATGACCATTTAAAATTAATTATTTCAAATATGTTTATTTTAATGTATAATTCTATGGCTGGATGTGATAAGGCAGTCAGAAAAAATACAAATAAAAATACAATTAATTTTGATGTTTTTAGCAAAATATAGTAAAAATGTATTATTTTTTTGAAATTAATAAATATATTTATTTTTAGGTAAGATAAACATAATAATACAATTTATCTCTAGTCTGGATGATTTAGTTCTTGTCACCCTGTTGTCCTCCCGTCTCTACGTCAACAACACGGTCGGCGGCCCGTCGGTGCGCAGCTCGTACATCGCCGCCCTCTACTTCACCCTCAGCAGCCTGACCAGCGTCGGCTTTGGCAACGTGTGCGCCAACACGGACGCCGAGAAGATCTTCTCCATCTGCACCATGTTAATCGACAATATGCCAGACGCCTCGTATGGAATAACGTGATTGGGCAGGCACGCTGTTTATATCGTGGAAAAGCGGTCGTGAAAAAGGCTGTCCTCACTCAGGTCCGCATGGAGCTGGAGGGGCGTGGCCTCCAGCTCCGGCTGAAAATCGGGAGATTTTGTCCCGGGAGGTTTTCGGGAGAGGCGCTGAATTTCTGGAGTCTCCCGGAAAATTTGGGATGGTTGGCAAGTATGCGACTACTACAAAATAAAATAAATGTCGCCACACCTTAAAAATGTGTGTTTTTTTTACATGAAAATAAATCAAAGTAATATTATGTATGAATGAATATATATAGTATAAAATATTTGGGAGATTTCTAATCCTTTTATGACTGTTAAGTAGAGGCAACATGGACGTTAGCTTTATTTTTCAAATCACTCTGTCTATGTCATAAAATGTTTTTTACAATGTATACTGTAAATGTAAATGGGGAAAACAGTATCACTGTTTTTCTGTAAAACCTACAGTCGCTGTTTGTACTGTGTGTTACTGCTGACTGCTCGCTCACTACTCGCTGTTTCGAAAAAGCTAAGTATCGTTCTATTTGTGTGCTTTTAATTGTTCTGCAGCTTTCTTTATTACTTTCTCAGCATATTTAGTAGTGCTATTTAACTTGCAAATCACCCGATCTCTGTCTCACCACCCCTCCCGCAGCTAGCTAGCAGCTAGCTGCTAAGCTAACAAAGCTAGCGCGGAGAAAGGCGGCGCCGCTCGCCGGTCAGAAGGAATCTACTCCTGCACATCGTGACCAGGACTTCTCGGAAGACAGCAGGAACTTCACTCGGTGACAGAAAACTTTAGATGTTGCGGACACATCTGCTAGCGTTAGCTGTAGCGAGCTAACTAGCCCAGCCTGTAGTAGTCCTAAGCGGCCTACAAGCTACGGTGTACCGGTTGAGACGCATAATAGATTCAGCTCTTTAGCTAGTCCTACACCCCAGTCTACCGGGCACCACACCTTAGTCATAGGGGACTCCATCACCCGAAACATAAAGCTTAGCAAACCGGCCACAATTAAGTGCATCCCTGGGGCCAGAGCACCTGACATTGAGGCTAATCTTAGGGAGCTAACTCGCAACAGGCCTAGTAAACACGTACGACAGGCTAATCGCACCACTAGTTATGCGAATATAGTTGTACACGTTGGCTCCAATGACACTAGAATGAGACAGTCAGAGATTACAAAGAGAAACATAGCCAAGACTTGTGATCTCGCTAGAAAGATGTCCAGGCATCGAGTAATTGTCTCTGGCCCCCTGCCTGCGAGAGGCAATGATGAGAGATATAGCAGATTAGTCTCGCTTAACAAGTGGCTGGCTAGCTTCTGTAGACAACAGGGACTAACGTTTATTGATAATTGGCCCTCTTTCTGGGGCAAACCAGGCTTGCTGATGAGAGACGGCCTTCACCCTAACCAGGAAGGCGCCATCATCCTGCCTAAAAACATAGACTACTGTTTAAGTCACATTTGACTAACTACACTAGAGCAAGCCCGGTCACAGGCAATTACAGAGCCTGCTAGTCCGGGTGAGGAGTCAGTTAAGCTAGAACTAGCCAGCACCAGGCTGGATAATTCCTGTACGCATAGCAATTTTCTTAGAATAACACACAACTC
The DNA here is from genome assembly GCF_033978685.3 of Nerophis lumbriciformis. Classification (NCBI taxonomy): domain Eukaryota; kingdom Metazoa; phylum Chordata; class Actinopteri; order Syngnathiformes; family Syngnathidae; genus Nerophis; species Nerophis lumbriciformis. Next base: position 17,123,695 of record NC_084574.2, read on the forward strand.
ACATAATGTGTTTTCTGTTGTGAATGTGTCCGGGTTAGTTATGCATTCTACTGAGGTGGCAAATCATGATGCGTTCAGTCGATCGCAGCATCAAGCAAACAATCTGAAAATTCCCGTCGTATCAATTCCTAGATATGGTCGAAACTATTTAAAGTGCACTACGTACAATAAACGCAACATTATTAATATTGCTACTACGGATAATTTAAACAAAAACTCGTCAAAACAGCCCAATACTTATAATATGGGCTTTTTAAACATAAGATCATTGTCTCCCAAAACGTTATTAGTTAATGAGGTCATTAGAGACAACAATCTTAACGTCATTGGTCTTAGCGAAACCTGGCTCAAACCAGACGATTTCTTTGCGCTAAATGAGGCATCTCCTCCTAACTATACGAATGCGCATATTGCCCGTCCCCTTAAAAGGGGTGGGGGGGTCGCACTAATATACAATGAAAACTTTAACCTTACCCCTAACCTAAATAATAAATACAAATCGTTTGAGGTGCTTACTATGAGGTCTGTCGCACCGCTGTCTCTCGATATGGCTGTTATCTACCGCCCCCCAGGGCCCTACTCGGACTTTATCAATGAATTCTCAGAGTTCGTTGCTGATCTAGTGACGCACGCAGACAATATAATCATAATGGGGGACTTTAATATCCATATGAATACCCCATCGGACCCTCAGTGCGTGGCGCTCCAGACTATAATTGATAGCTGTGGTCTTACACAAATAATAAATGAACCTACGCATCGCAACGGTAATACGATAGATCTAGTGCTGGTCAGGGGTGTCACCACCTCCAAAGTTATGGTACTCCCGTATACTAAAGTAATGTCCGATCATTACCTTATAAAATTCGAAGTTCTGACTCATTGTCAACAAACTAATAATAATAATAACTGCTATAGCAGCCGCAACATTAATGCTGCCACAACGATGACTCTTGCTGACCTACTGCCTTCGGTAATGGCACCATTCCCAAATTATGTCGGCTCTACTGATAACCTAACTAACAACTTTGACAATGCCCTGCGCAAAACCATTGATAGTATAGCACCGCTAAAACAAAAAAGGGCCCCTAAAAGGCGCACCCCATGGTTTACAGAAGAAACCAGAGCTCATAAATTATCATGTAGAAAGTTGGAACGCAAATGGTGCGCGACCAAGCTTGAGGTTTTCCATCAAGCATGGAGTGATAGTTTAATATCGTATAAACGCATGCTTACCTTAGCTAAAGCTAAATATTACTCAAATCTCATCCGCCTCAACAAAAACGACCCTAAATTTTTGTTTAGTACAGTAGCATCGCTAACCCAACAAGGGACTCCTCCCAATAGCTCCACCCACTCGGCAGATGACTTTTTGAATTTTTTTAATAAAAAAATTGAACTCATTAGAAAGGAGATTAAAGACAACGCATCCCAGCTACAACTGGGTTCTATTAACACAGATACAACTGTATCTACGACGGATACTGCAATACAAAATAGTCTCTCTCTTTTTGATGAAATAACATTAGAGGAACTATAACGGCGTGTAAGTGGGATAAAACAAACAACATGTTTACTTGACCCACTTCCTGGGAAACTTATCAAGGAGCTTTTTGTATTATTAGGTCCATCAGTGCTAAATATTATAAACTTATCACTTTCCTCTGGCACTGTTCCCCTAGCATTCAAGAAAGCGGTTATTCATCCTCTGCTCAAAAGACCTAACCTTGATCCTGACCTCATGGTAAACTACCGACCGGTGTCTCACCTTCCCTTTGTTTCGAAAATCCTCGAAAAAATTGTCGCACAGCAGCTAAATGAACACTTAGTGTCTAACAATCTCTGTGAACCTTTTTAATCCGGTTTCAGGGCAAATCACTCTACGGAGACAGCCCTCGCAAAAATGACTAATGATCTACTGCTAACGATGGATTCTGATGCGTCATCTATGTTGCTGCTTCTTGATCTTAGCGCTGCTTTCGATACCGTCGATCATAATATTTTATTAGAGCGTATCAAAACACGTATTGGTATGTCAGACTTAGCTTTGTCGTGGTTTAACTCTTATCTTACTGACAGGATGCAATGCGTCTCCCATAATAATGTGACCTCGGACTATGTTAAGGTAACGTGCGGAGTTCCTCAGGGTTCGGTTCTTGGCCCTGCACTCTTTAGTATTTACATGCTGCCGCTAGGCGACATCATACGCAAATACGGTGTTAGCTTTCATTGTTATGCTGATGACACCCAACTCTACATGCCCCTAAAGCTGACCAACACGCCGGATTGTAGTCAGCTGGAGGCGTGTCTTAATGAAATTAAACAATGGATGTCCGCTAACTTCTTGCAACTCAACACCAAGAAAACGGAAATGCTGATTATCGGTCCTGCTAAACACAGACATTTATTTAATAATACCACCTTAACATTTGACAACCAAACAATTACACAAGGCGAATCAGTAAAGAATCTGGGTATTATTTTCGACCCAACTCTCTCCTTTGAGTCACACATTAAGAGTGTTACTAAAACGGCCTTCTTTCATCTCCGTAATATCGCTAAAATTTGTTCTATTTTATCCACTAGCGACGCTGAGATCATTATTCATGCGTTCGTTACGTTTCGTCTCGACTACTGTAACGTATTATTTTCAGGTCTCCCTATGTCTCGCATTAAAAGATTACAATTGGTACAAAATGCGGCTGCTAGACTTTTGACAAGAACAAGAAAGTTTGATCATATTACGCCTATACTGGCTCACCTGCACTGGCTTCCTGTGCACTTAAGATGTGACTTTAAGGTTTTACTACTTACGTATAAAATACTACACGGTCTAGCTCCGTCCTATCTTGTCGATTGCATTGTACCATATGTCCCGGCAAGAAATCTGCGTTCAAAGAACTCCGGCTTATTAGTGATTCCCAGAGCCCAAAAAAAGTCTGCGGGCTATAGAGCGTTTTCTATTCGGGCTCCAGTACTATGGAATGCCCTCCCGGTAACAATTAGAGATGCTACCTCAGTAGAAGCATTTAAGTCCCATCTTAAAACTCATTTGTATACTCTAGCCTTTAAATAGCCCCCCTGTTAGACCAGTTGATCTGCCGTTTCTTTTCTTTTCTCCTCTGCTCCCCTTTTCCTTGTGGAGGGGGCGGGGGGCACAGGTCCGGTGGCCATGGATGAAGTGCTGGCTGTCCAGAGTCGGGACCCGGGGTGGACCGCTCGCCTGTGCATCGGCTGGGAACATCTCTGCGCTGCTGACCCGTCTCCGCTCGGGATGGTGTCCTGCTGGCCCCACTATGGACTGGACTCTCACAATATTATGTCAGACCCACTCGACATCCATTGCTTTCGGTCTCCCCTAGAGGGGGGGGGGGGGGGGGGGGGGGTTACCCCCATATGCGGTCCTCTCCAAGGTTTCTCATAGTCATTCACATCGACGTCCCACTGGGGTGAGTTTTTCCTTGCCCGTATGTGGGCTTTGTACCGAGGATGTCGTTGTGGCTTGTGCAGCCCTTTGAGACACTTGTGATTTAGGGCTATATAAATAAACATTGATTGATTGATTGATGCAGATGGAAAAACTATATTACACATTTTTTGGTTTCGTGTTTTTACGGTAAAATTCTGGCAACTGAGCTACCAGTTTTTACTGAAAATGTATTTTTACACTGTACAATTTGATGGATAATTTGCTTCAAAGTCATGAGTCAAGCAGATGTTTAAGTACTTATTTTGATGTTTGGAATGTGTGATGATATAATATTTGTCGCATTATTAGATTAAGTTTAAAATATGTGAAATTGCATACAGTACTTGTATTTTTTTCTGTCGAAATAGAAAGTTGACTGCATGTAGAAAACAAATAGACGCATGGTCATTCCAGGCCTTTGCAGGCCACAAAAAATGAGGTGGCGGGCCAAATATGGCCCCCGGGCCTTGAGTTTGACACTTGTGGTTTAGACTATCAAAAAAAAAAAAATCAGATCTGTGTCACTTTAAGGCAAAAAAAATCTGATTTAGTGTGCAGTGTAAACAGGGCCAAAGTGAGTCCATTAGAATGACTCAGAATTGGTGTCCAGTAGATTCACACTAGTGATGTGCGATACCACTTACGGTACTGAATAAAATTCAGAATGGTATCGACAAAACAGATCCGATACAGATACTTTGTGCAAATCTACCTAATGGTAAAATTTAAAGGCACAATTTAAAAAGTAGTGTATTTTAAAGGGGAACATTATCACAATTTCAGAAGGGTTAAAACCATGAAAAATCAGTTCCCAGTGGCTTATTTTATTTTTAAAGTTTTTTTCAAAATTTTACCCATCACGCAATATCCCTAAAAAAAGCTTCAAAGTGCCTGATTTTAACCATCGTTACATACACCCGTCCATTTTCCTGTGACGTCACATAGTGATGCCAACACAAACAAACATGGCGCATAGAACAGCAAGCTATAGCGACATTACCTCGGATTCAGACTCGGATTTCAGCGGCTTAAGCGATTCAACAGATTACGCATGTATTGAAACGGATGGTTGTAGTGTGGAGGCAGGTAGCGAAAACGAAATTGAAGAAGAAACTGAAGCTATTGAGCCATATCGGTTTGAACCGTATGCAAGCGAAACCGACAAAAACGACACGACAGCCAGCGACACGGGAGAAAGCGAGGACGAATTCGGCGATCGCCTTCTAACCAACGATTGGTATGTGTTTGTTTGGTATTAAAGGAAACTAACAACTATGAACTAGGTTTACAGCATATGAAATACATTTGGCCACAACATGCACTTTGAGAGTGCAGACAGCCCAATTTTCATCAATTAATATATTCTGTAGACATACCCTCATCCGCGCTCTTTTCCTGAAAGCTGATCCGTCCAGTTTTGGAGTTGATGTCAGCAGGCCAGGGAAGCTAGGGTCGATGTGAGCCAAGACATCCAGGGGGTTTAGCCCGCTCGTCTGCGGGAACAAACTGCCGCCATTGCTTGCCGTGCTACCGAGGTCCTTTGTCCCTGAATTGCTCACACACTCCGGCAGATTCAATGGGGGTCTGGCGGCAGATTTCTTTGACTTTATCGTTGGAAATGCATCTGCTTTGAGTGTCGCAGGATATCCACACATTCTTGCCATCTCTGTCGTAGCATAGCTTTCGTCGGTAAAGTGTGCGGAACAAACGTCCAATTTCTTGCCACTTTCGCATCTTTGGGCCACTGGTGCAACTTGAATCCGTCCCTGTTCGTGTTGTTACGCCCTCCGACAACACACCGACGAGGCATGATGTCTCCAAGGTACGGAAAACAGTCGAAAAAACGGAAAATAACAGAGCTGATTTGACTCGGTGTTTGAGAAAATGGCGGATTGCTTCCCGTTGTGACGTCATCGCTCCGAGAGCGAATATTAGAAAGGCGTTTAATTCGCCAAAATTCACCCATTTAGAGTTCGGAAATCGGTTAAAGAAATACATGGTCTTTTTTCTGCAACATCAAGGTATATATTGACGCTTACATAGGTCTGGTGATAATGTTCCCCTTTAAGTGTTGCTGGAATCATATTCAAACAATATAAAATCACAGTGCAAAACAAATGATGGTGTTATTCTGCACTGTTTGTATCCAATTCTGTATGTGGTGTCTCCAAATAGTCTACGATACAAATACACATGCACTTGCTGTTTTATAATAAAGAGTGACTCATTAAGATCTGGTATCGGCTGTATCGATATTTCAGTGTAGATCTGCACATCACTCATGCACACGTTTGCACTAATATGAGGTAAAGTGGCTGTGGGTACAGTTCCCTGCACACACCTGTAGGTTCCTGTAGTGCACCGTGCTGCGGCAGTGACTCATCTTTGCCGTCTCCTCGCTGGTGTAGAACAGTTCGCAAAGTTTACAGAAGAAACCAGTCCTTGGCTCGATAAACTCCACTCCTGCAAAGTTCCAGAAAAACATGTGACAAACATAAGGGAACTCCAATTTACTCGAGTCCAATATTCATGAATTCATTTACAATTCAGCGTTATTTAGCTTGACTCTCAAGTCACAACACAAATACTAGGTCAGTGAGTCTCAATGTGTGTCCATCTAGTGTTATGCCCAGGAAGTCTGTAAATATGTACTGTATACGGCAGGGGTCCCCAAAATACGGCCCGCGGGCTGGATCCGGCCCGCCAGCGTCCAAAATCCGGCCCGCAGGAAGACCCAAGTAAAAATAAATAAATAAATAAATAAATAAATAAATAAATGATAAATGGGTTGTACTTGTATAGCGCTTTTCTACCTTCAAGGTACTCAAAGCGCTTTGACACTACTTCCACATTTACCCATTCACACACACATTCACACACTGATGGAGGGAGCTGCCATGCAAGGCGCTAACCAGCACCCATCAGGAGCAAGGGTGAAGTGTCTTGCTCAGGACACAACGGACATGACGAGGTTGGTACTAGGTGGGGATTGAACCAGGGACCCTCGGGTCGCGCACGGCGCAGTGGAAATATATATATATATTTTTTTAAATAAAATTAAATTAAAAAAATATAAATAATAATTAATTAATTAAAAAAAAAAAAAAAATATATATATATATATATATATATATATATTTTTTGAATATGGTGTTATTAAAAAAAAAACAAAAAAAACGAAAAAAACAAACAAAAAACAAGAACAAAACAAAAAACACCATGTTCAAACATAAGGGTGTCCATATGTGCACTTGGCACCAGGACACCCTAGGCCGCAGTTCCATGATCGACTTTGTAGTTGTGTCATCGGATTTGCGGCCTCATGTTTTGGACACTCGGGTGAAGAGAGGGGCGGAGCTTTCTACCGATCACCACCTGGTGGTGAGTTGGCTGCGATGGTGGGGGAGGATGCCGGACAGACCTGGCAGGCCCAAACGCATTGTGAGGGTTTGCTGGGAACGTCTGGCAGAGTCTCCTGTCAGAGAGAGTTTCAATTCCCACCTCCAGAAGAACTTTGAACATGTCACGAGGGAGGTGCTGGACATTGAGTCCGAATGGACCATGTTCCGCGCCTCTATTGTCGAGGCGGCTGATTGGAGCTGTGACCGCAAGGTAGTTGGTGCTTGTCGTGGCGGTAATCCTAGAACCCGTTGGTGGACACCGGCGGTGAGGGATGCCGTCAAGCTGAAGAAGGAGTCCTATTGGGTTCTTTTGGCTCATAGGACTCCTGAGGCAGCGGACAAGTACCGACAGGCCAAGCGGTGTGCGGCTTCAGCGGTCGCAGAGGCAAAAACTCGGACATGGGAGGAGTTCGGTGAGGCCATGGAAAACGACTTCCGGACGGCTTCGAAGCAATTCTGGTCCACCATCCGCCGCCTCAGGAAGGGGAAGCAGTGCACTATCAACACCGTGTATGGTGAGGATGGTGTTCTGCTGACCTCGACTGCGGATGTTGTGGATCGGTGGAGGGAATACTTCGAAGACCTCCTCAATCCCACCAACACGTCTTCCTATGAGGAAGCAGTGCCTGGGGAGTCTGTGGTGGGCTCTCCTATTTCTGGGGCTGAGGTTGCTGAGGTAGTTAAAAAGCTCCTCGGTGGCAAGGCCCCGGGGGTAGATGAGATCCGCCCGGAGTTCCTTAAGGCTCTGGATGCTGTGGGGCTGTCTTGGTTGACAAGACTCTGCAGCATCGCGTGGACATCGGGGGCGGTACCTCTGGATTGGCAGACCGGGGTGGTGGTTCCTCTCTTTAAGAAGGGGAACCGGAGGGTGTGTTCTAACTATCGTGGGATCACACTCCTCAGCCTTCCCGGTAAGGTCTATTCAGGTGTACTGGAGAGGAGGCTACGCCGGATAGTCGAACCTCGGATTCAGGAGGAACAGTGTGGTTTTCGTCCTGGTCGTGGAACTGTGGACCAGCTCTATACTCTCGGCAGGGTCCTTGAGGGTGCATGGGAGTTTGCCCAACCAGTCTACATGTGTTTTGTGGACTTGGAGAAGGCATTCGACCGTGTCCCTCGGGAAGTCCTGTGGGGAGTGCTCAGAGAGTACGGGGTATCGGACTGTGATTGTGGCAGTCCGCTCCCTGTATGATCAGTGCCAGAGCTTGGTCCGCATTGCCGGTAGTAAGTCGGACACGTTTCCAGTGAGGGTTGGACTCCGCCAAGGCTGCCCTTTGTCACCGATTCTGTTCATAACTTTTATGGACAGAATTTCTAGGCGCAGTCAAGGCGTTAAGGGGATCTGGTTTGGTGGCTGCAGGATTAGGTCTCTGCTTTTTGCAGATGATGTGGTCCTGATGGCTTCATCTGGCCAGGATCTTCAGCTCTCACTGGATCGGTTCGCAGCTGAGTGTGAAGCGACTGGGATGAGAATCAGCACCTCCAAGTCCGAGTCCATGGTTCTCGCCCGGAAAAGGGTGGAGTGCCATCTCCGGGTTGGGGAGGAGATCTTTCCCCAAGTGGAGGAGTTCAAGTACCTCGGAGTCTTGTTCACGAGTGGGGGAAGAGTGGATCGTGAGATCGACAGGCGGATCGGTGCGGCGTCTTCAGTAATGCGGACGCTGTATCGATCCGTTGTGGTGAAGAAGGAGCTGAGCCGGAAGGCAAAGCTCTCAATTTACCGGTCGATCTACGTTCCCATCCTCACCTATGGTCATGAGCTTTGGGTTATGACCGAAAGGACAAGATCACGGGTACAAGCGGCCGAAATGAGTTTCCTCCGCCGGGTGGCGGGGCTCTCCCTTAGAGATAGGGTGAGAAGCTCTGCCATCCGGGAGGAGCTCAAAGTAAAGCCGCTGCTCCTCCACATCGAGAGGAGCCAGATGAGGTGGTTCGGGCATCTGGTCAGGATGCCACCCGAACGCCTCCCTAGGGAGGTGTTTAGGGCACGTCCCACCGGTAGGAGGCCGCGGGGAAGACCCAGGACACGTTGGGAAGACTATGTCTCCTGGCTGGCCTGGGAACGCCTCGGGGTCCCACAGGAAGAGCTGGACGAAGTGGCTGGGGAGAGGGAAGTCTGGGCTTCCCTGCTTAAGCTGCTGCCCCCGCGACCCGACCTCGGATAAGCGGAGGAAGATGGATGGATGGATGGATGGATATATATATATTTTTTTTAATAATTTTTTTTTTCAAATCTGTCCTTTCAATCCATTTCCTACCGCTTGTTACTTTCTGTGTCTCCTCGCCTCTCAGGTAAATCATATTGTCCAAAAATTCAATATATATATATATATATATATATATATATATATATATATATATATATATATATATATATATATATATATATATATATATATATATATTGAATTTTTGGATATTACTGTTTTGCACACTCTTGGCCTTCTCTCGATGAGCTTCAGGAGGTAGTCACCTGAAAAGGTTTTCACTCCAAAGGGGTGCTGGAAGCTTATCGAGAGAATGCCAAGAGTGTGCAAAACAGTAATCAGAGCAAAGGGTGGCTATTTTGAAGAAGCTACAATACAAAACATGTTTTCAGTTATTTTACCTTTTTTTTGTTAAGTACATAACTCCACATGTGTTCATTCATAGTTTTGATGCCTTCAGTGACAATCTACAATGTAAATGGTCATGAAAATAAAGAAAACGCATTGAATGAGGAGAAGGTGTGTCCAAACTTTTGGCCTGTATTGTATATATATATATATATATATATATATATATATATATATATATATATACGTATATATATACAATACAGTTTAAGTTTAAAAGTTTTGGGGACCCCCTGGTATATGGAGTATTATTGTTGATAATGTTTTTAATGAATACTTAAGCCTACTACGCTGCTGTCGTTTAATGTTTGTCATGATGTTGGTACTTGGAGAGCCAAGTAATTTCTGAGGTGCGACTTGGTGAAAATGTTGTGTGTGTTGTGTAGTGTCACATGTGGTATGACATCAGACAGACAGACAGACAGATAGATGGATAGATGGATAGATGGATAGATGGATAGACAGATAGACAGACAGACAGACAGACAGACAGACAGACAGACAGACAGACAGACAGACAGATTTTATTGTCTGTTACAAAACAAATATTCATCTTCGACAGGCTCTAAGACAAACTTACAGGAACAAACAATAGGAGATGAAATATAAAATAAAACGTAGAAACAAAATGTAAAATGTATAAAAGATGATGCAACAGTGTTCATCTCGTGTTTAAAGTGATGAGGGCAGTGGGAATTACATGTTTTTCCGGGAAAGTGGGACTTTAAAACCTGATGGTAGCAGCTGGAATGAAGCTTATGCCATCCTCGTCACTGCCGTCGTGTCCTTGGGCAAGACACTTTACCCACCTGCTCCCGGTGTCACCGACACCGGTTTAAATGCAGCTTAAAGATGTAAATAATGGGTTTCACTGTGTAAAGCACTTTGAGCCTCTGGAGAAAAGCGCTATATAAATATAATTCACTTCACTTCACATCGTCTGCCAAATTTAAATCATTATATCGTCTACACCGCGCAATACCAACAGGGTTATTTACAGCGTTCCAAGCTGGAACGTAGCATGTGACCACCAAGATTTCAGGCTCGACATTTCAGCACAACAAGTTTTTGTACTATTTAATGATTGATTAAACTATATTAGGGATGTCCGATAATGGCTTTTTGCCGATATCCGATATTCCGATATTGTCTAACTCTTTAATTACCGATACCGATATCAACCGATATATGCAGTCTTGGAATTAACACATTATTATGCCTAATTTGGACAACCAAGTATGGTGAAGATAAGGTACTTAAAAATTTTTTTTATAAAATAGAATAAAATAAATAAAAAATTTAAAAAAAGAAAGTAAAACAATATAAAAACAGTTACATTGCAACTAGTAATTAATGAAAATGAGTAAAATTAACTGTTAAAGGTTAGTACTATTAGTGGACCAGCAGCACGCACAATCATGTGTGCTTATGGACTGTGTCCCTTGCAGACTGTATTGATATATATTGACATATAATGTAGGAACCAGAATATTAATAACAGAAAGAAACAACCCTTTTGTGTGAATGAGTGTAAATGGGGGAGGAAGGTTTTTTGGGTTGGTGCACTAATTGTAAGTGTATCTTGTGTTTTTTTATGTTGATTTAATAAAATAAAATAAAATAAAAAAACGATACCGATAACAAAAAAAACCGATACCGATAATTTCCGATATTACATTTTAACGCATTTATTGGCCTGCCGACATCTCTAAACTACATCATTTGAAATAACTTATTATAAATGAGAGGTTCGGTCATATTTCGAAAGATATTCAGTGCCCAGGGTATTTCAGTTGTGCTGATTTTGTTCTGGACAAAAACACTTGCACGGCGGCATCATCGAGCCAAAATAGTCCCATTACTCATGGCAGACACAGCGCTCATGTGTGCGCCGTGATCTATTGTTGCCACACGGCAGCGGCTTATGCAAGTCCCCATGCAGCAGGCCGGCCACTGGCAATGTGCTGCAGACGTGTCATTCCAAGGCTAATAATAATATAAATACTCATCCCTCAGGGGTGCAGTTCACAAGGAGCTCACGGAAATAGGTCAGCAAGTGGCTGGCCAATTCCCGTCAATTAAAGTGCTAATGCAACAGGTTGTCAGTGCCGTTATTAGCAGCGGACATGATAACGCTTTAACGTTCACACGAAAGACGGATGATGCCGAGGTCCATGATCTCGAGACCGCTATAATGATGAAATACAAATTGCCTCAATGACTCTAGAGCAGGGGTGTCAAACTCGTTTTAGACCGGAGGCCACATGGAGAAAAATCTACTCTCAAGTGGGCCGGACTGGTAAAATCACGGCACGATAACTTAAAAATAAAAACAATTTCAGATTGTTTTTTTTTTTTGTTTAAAAATAGAACAAGCACATTCTGAAAATGTACAAATCATAATGTTGTTGTTGGTTTTTTTTTACAATTACCTGCTACGGTTAATAGTATATATACTGTATTTGTCGTTATTTATACTTTCTGAATAATTTAAGTGATTGTGGGGGGAGGTGTGGCCAGCGCTGCCTGCAGGAGCAAAGGTCACCGCCTCTGTCCATGGTGCTGAGGACAGAGCACCATCAAACGGGGGCGTGGCAGTGCTGACGGCGAGACACAGCTGGCAGGTGATTAGATTTCACAGGTGGTACGTGTTAATCTAATCATCTGTTGTCTTTAACAGTAAGCTGCCGGGAGCAGGAGGGGAGAGAGGATACGGACGTGGCTGAAAAGTTGCGTCCTGCTGGAGAAGTGAAGTGAAGTGAATTACATTTAGTATAGCGCTTTTTCTCAAGAGACTCAAAGCGAGAGAAAACTTTGGTTAAAACATATGATTATTAAAACCTTTTTAAAACCTGTACGCTTGGCTCCTGTGCCGTGTCTGACAGTGGGACTGTGAGGACACAACTTCCACAGTGATAATGTTCATCAGTCAACTCATTGGTGTTAATTTTGAATCTATCAAGATAAAAAAATAATATCAAAATCAAATTACAGTATGTTATTTATGTAGTTAGATCATTTTCCTCGACTGGTGCACTAACATGTGGTTTATTTTTTTTGTACATATGTAGCATCATCTACAAAGATGCAAATAATTGCTATTGCGACATCGAGTGGACACATTTAGAACAGTAGTTTCCTCATTAAAAAATTTTGACTCATTTTTATACTTCGCGAACTCATCCCGCGGGCCGGATAAAACCTGTTTGCCCTCGGGCCGTACGTTTGACACCCCTGCTCTTGAACAAGTCTTCAGTGGTTCCTCAGTTTCCGTCAGTATTCCAGTCCAAAAGGTCAGACAAAAAACAATTAGCATGAATCAAATTTTTTTCCCGTAGGAAATGATGACGATGAATCCGATTATTCCATTTCAGACACCTACAAACATCAACTCAAAACACATTTCATAGAGAATAATTATAATTGAGTTGAAATTTAGTTGAAATGGATGAATGAACATGTAACATCGCTTATACATAATCAAAGACCCTTGTTGGCAAAGACATCACTGAGTGGAGAGTACTTTCTTAAATTTCTTTAATTGGTAGGGGGTCCTGGTTGCTTTGTTGGGTCTGCTCCTGTCTCTGGCCATGCTCCCTCCCACCCCAGCAGACGATGGCGTTTAACACCGCAGAGGACACCACAGTGTGTGTGGGTGTTAAAATTATGTTTTTGTCTGGTTGTTTGTTTATGCATGGTGCAATCATGTGTGCGCAATGTATATTATTGGTTGATTATTATTATTTTTTTTGTTTTTGTTTGACTTTTGTGACTGTGTGTATAAGTGGCACTGCTGGAGTGGCAGCTGGTTGCATCAGCTCTGTTTCCCTCTTACACACATGTTTATGTGTGCTATGGCTATGAGTTTTTTCCCCCTTGGCCTCAATTTGGACACACTCTCCAGGGGCCCAGGCTTAGACTGATATATATTTTTTTTTCTCACTCTCCTCCCCAGAGTTTACCTGTTTCTCACCTTTTTTGTACGGGACGCCGGAAGTTGGCAGACCCGTCAGCAATCCTGTTCTGTCTCCCTGTAATGTTTGTCTGCTCTTGAATGGGATTGTGCTGGAAATCTTAAATTCCCGTCAGAGATTAATAAAGTATTTCTGATTCTGATTCTGATTCTGGAATTCAGCAGTTTTTATCATCTTCTTAATAAGAAGGCTCTCAGAACTCGCAGCTTTCTTTGGCCTCATGGTGCCTTATTTTAAAGTCCTAGTCACTTAAACAAGGCACAATGACCTACTGACCAACGAGTGGGATTCTTTGTTTAGGTACTTGAATCCGCAGATTGATACGCAGGCAAATGAACCAGTTTGTTAGCCCAATGATCGGCCATACAATACTAATTTTGGCAAAACTTATCGTCAATTTCATACAAAAAGTCAGTGCTACGATATCATGTATTGTGCTTACCCAAAGGGATGATGTGTTCAATGACGACCTTGTCCTGCTCGATGGACGATGAGGGAGCTTCAATATCTACAAACATCAAAGTACAAGAAAAAAAGTCAAAATAGTCATGAACAAAAACCTTATAATATACCGTAATTTCCGTACTCTGAGCTGCTACTTTTCCTCCACTCTTTGAAACCTGTGCTTTATACAATGCTGCAGATAATTTAAGGATTTTTCCGGGTTCACAAGCTTCCCAAGCCGCCAATAAATTTAGCTTTGTCACATCAGGCCAATGAAGTTGCCAAGCGGGTCACGGTGGACCAGTGAAATTATGTACATTATATCAAACACACTCACACAATCAGTCAGCCATTTAGTGTGTTATGGACTCACCCTCATTGTGGCCAAAATACGAATAAATGCACACAACACAGCCCCAAAACCCATCCATCCCATCCATTTTCTACCGCTTATTCCCTTCGGGGTCGCGGGGGGCGCTGGAGCCTATCTCAGCTACAATCGGGCGGAAGGCGGGGTACACCCTGGACAAGTCGCCACCTCATCGCAGGGCCAACACAGATAGACAGACAACATTCACACTCACATTCACACACTAGGGCCCATTTAGTCTTGCCAATCAACCTATCCCCAAAACCAAAGATGATAAACCCAGCCAACGTAAAAAGAAATTGTCGCTGCATGGAACGGGTAAAGTAGGCTAGAGTATGCCGTGTTACAGGCACTGCCTTTTGTTAAAGTTGTAAATGAACACAAGCGCTTGTTTAAATATTTCATGTTTCAGTGTGAACACCTGAGTCACGCCTGTATTTTTACTAAATAACAGTTGTCTAAAAATTATGTGGTTGTGGATTATAATTATTTAATTAATTAATTCTGCCGTGAGGTTTACCAGTACTTTAATCAGTGTAAGTTTGTTTGTTCGCAATTTACTGTTTGAAGTTTGAAGTTACCTACTCAGTGGCCTAGTGGTTAGAGTGTCCGCCCTGAGATCGGTAGGTTGTGAGTTCAAACCCCGGCCGAGTCATACCAAAGACTATAAAAAAAAATGGGACCCATTACCTCCCTGCTTGACGCTCAGCATCAAGGGTTGGAATTGGGGGTTAAATTACCAAAAATGATTCCCGGGCGCGGCACTGCCCACTGCTCCTCTCACCTCCCAGGGGGTGAACAAGGGAATGGGTCAAATACAGAGGACAAATTTCACCACACCTAGTGTGTGTGTGTGACAATCATTGGTACTTTAACTTGTTAACTTTAACTTGTACCAACCTGTATTGTCCCTTCTGTTGGTATTCAACAAATTAAATATTGTGACAATTCCCACACAGATAAGAATAAGAAAACATTCTAATTAATAATTGACGAAACTTTAAAAATCTTTAAAAGAAAAACTTCAATGTACCGTATATGTTGGGTCAGAAGCTGAAATGTCAAACCAAATTTTATCTATGTTTGATCCAGTTTGCGGCAGTTTACACAGAATAAATGATGTCTCATTACACTATTAACCTGTAATTTTGTGTTACATACTCTGTATAGAATATGTTTTATTTTGTGTGAAGTACCTTTTTTATTTTTGCTGTCTTTGTGTTGTGTCACATCAGAGCTGGTCTCTTTGACCTGAACTACATCCTGGACCTTGCTGTCTTGCTCGGCTATTTCAATGTGGTTCTTTACTGGCTCCTTTAAGGAACCGCTGTCAGGGATTTTGTCCTCAGTGGACGTTTCATCCAGCGCAACCTTAACATCCTCATTGGGAAAACCACTTAAGTTAGTGATAGGCTGCTCAGGAGTCATAGGAAACTGAATTTGTTTCATGATAGGGGTCTCAGAAGTCATAGGACACAATGTTTGTTTCATGATAGGTGGTTCAGAAGTCGTAAGACACTGAATTTGTTTCATGATAGGGGGCTCAGGAGTCGTAGGATACTGAGTTTGTTTCATGATAGGTGGTTCAGCAGTCGTAAGACACTGACTTTGTTCCATGATAGGGGGCTCAGGAGTCGTAGGACACTGAGTTTGTTTCATGACAGGTGGTTCAGGAGTCATAGGATCCTGAGTTTGTTTCTGGATAGGTGGTTCGGGAGTCGTAGGACATGGAGTTTGTTTCATGATAGGTGGTTCAGCAGTCGTAAGACACTGACTTTGTTTCATGATAGGGGGCTCAGGAGTCATAGGACACAGAGTTTGGTTAATGATAGGTGGCTCAGGAATCGTAGGACACTGAGTTTGTTTCATGATAGGTGGTTCAGGAGTCATAAGACACTGAATTTCTTTCATAGGTGGCTCAAGAGTCAAAGGACACTGAATTCTATCATCTACTCTGGTCTCAGTTGAAACAACTTTCTCAACTTCCAAAGTTTCAGTTGGGACTTCAGCATCGTCACATATCAGCGTCTGAACAGATTCCTCCACACACATCTTCTGCTCCTCCAAAGAAGGGGTAGGCAACGGTATAGGCTCTTCTATTGCAAGTGTTTGCTCTTCTGCAGATTCTTTAGGACCAGTCAAATCCTCCTCCAGGTCAGGAAGGTCGGGTTCAATAATGGAATCGTCTTCTCCCCCTACTTCATCAACTGTCAGAAATTCCTCCATGTTCTTAGGATACCAGCATTCATCATCAGTGTTTTCGCCACCATCCAATCTCTTCTCCTGACAAACAGATCAAGAGAAAGTCTGTTAATTTTCTGCAATTAACCTTCAGAATTGAATATGATGGATTCAAATGTTATTATTCTTCCTTCTACGTACATTTTCCTTGAGTTTAGAACACTCAATAGCATCTTCTGGCTTGTTACTGCTCTGGGGTGACGCCTGCTCTTTAGAACGGTCATCCTGGAAAATAAAAAATGTAGGTGAATGTACTTTGCTGGGCTTTCAACTTGTTTATAACTCACAGTATGTCCTGTTGGGCTGTCATGTTTCTCTGCATTGGTGCACCTTCTGCTGGACTTTCTACTCCCTCTGCAGGGAGAACTCTGCTTCTTGTCATCTGGGGTTCTGCGAAATGGTTCATCATTCATCTCGCTCTCCGGATGCCTCGACCTACTCTGGTAATCACTTCCATTCCTTCTCTTTGACTTGGTATCGCGTCTTAAGTATGGAGATCTGATCACCTTGTCAGACCTCATGTAGAAGTTGTCTTCCATGTTTCTGTAGGAGTTAAAGGCCATGCCTTGAGGGTTGCCTCGTGGGAAGTCTCTGTTTCTCCTCATCCCTTCATCTCCTCCTCGCTCATCTGCAGACCGAGAGATGCCATAATCCAAGGGTTTCCCGTAGGCTTTCCAGCGGTCAGTTGGCCGTTCATTGGGCCGGTCACTATCGATGTTGCTGCCATTCCGCCTGATATCATCCCTCTCCTTTCCATCTTCTGCCCGTCTAAAATGTGACGACCAGTCCCAAGAACCTTGGCGAGGGCCTATGCCATTGCTGCCTCTTTCCTGACCTCTGCATGGGGCCGCCTGGGGGCTGTGGGCTGAGCTGCATGAGGTAAAACTGGGACTGTGTGAGTGAGGGCTCAGGGAGCGGCTGATGGGGCTGCGGGAGCGGGCTCTCTCTGGCATGTAGCTGCAGGACAGCCAGTCAATCAATCAATCAATTTATATGAATCAAAATAAAAGTTTACAAGCACAATAAAATGATCACACTTTCACTTAAATAGCTTAACAAGTCCAAAAGGATAGGAGGAGGCTGATCAAATTTGTTCCCACCCATGTACCGTTATAGGTATCTGATAATAATAGCACATAGACATGTTACACGTATAGACCATCTAAAGCAGATTTGGCTTAAAGCAGTGTTCTTGTTCAATCTTAGTGAAATATCTGACCTTGCTCTAAGACATGAAAGGCAACCATCAGATTCTTTCCAGTCTGTAGATGAAGTTACTTATAAGTAATAATATTGATAACATTTCCTTACTTCTCAAGTTCATTTGTTTCGTCTCTTTCCCGTTGAGTGGCAATGTCTAGAATGATTGCCTGAACATTTTTACCTGGTTTCTGTAAAACAGAAAATATGTCATTTAGCCAATGCTTTGGTTCATGCACTGCCTGGTTAGAAAAGGTCACACACTCTAAAGATTTTATTGGTTCGTCTTTAGCTTTGATTTTGCAAGCTTCTGCAATATCACGACCAGTGTCAGGAATTAATCATTATTATTAACAATTATGGCTTACCATGGTGTCAGCGCATTACTGATTTTAAAATTGAAAATAGGTATTTTTAGAAACATCTAGTTGATGGTGGACCAATTACAGAGTACGTGACCTGCAATTTTCTTCCAAAACCCTAGGGGACAGTGTTTTCCTGTGTGTAACAGTGGTTGTAAACTTGCAGTAAACAATGACAACACATACTTTAATGTTTGAGATGGAACTAATCTTCTAGAAACAACGGTCACTTTTAATATACACATTGCTTTGAAAACTGGAAGAGATCGATGATGGTGACGACAAAAAAACACAATGTCAAACACGGCATGCAACTCCTGCGATTTCTTTCAGTGAGCTGAAAAAAGTGCTTCCTAATTAACAGTTTATATGATAAAATTACATAAGAGTGTAGAAAATGTTTAAGAACCTTGTGGTTTAGGAGTGCGTGGAAGCTTAACAACAGTCTATGGAGGGTTTCTAATGACATAAAATGCATACAGTATTTATTGAATATTATCATTGAATAAATAGCATCCTATTTCTTTCCAAAATCTGTATTCATAATTATTGTATTGATGATGCAATAAACTGTTTTAACACGGTTTAAAAATGTGTTAGACAGTTAATCAAACTTAGTCCTATTTTAACAGTTTGGTCAATATTCTTAGAGGTTTTCCCTGCTTCCTTCTTTTCTCCCCATGCAGTAATATTCAACAGAACAGAGGTTTTTACCCATTTTGACCTCGGGGCCCAAATTTCCCACTCCAAGCACACTCAAATTTCTACACAAAATTATTACCGTATTTTTCGGACTATAAGTCGCAGTTTTTTTCATAGTTTGGCCAGGCTCCAGTGCAACTTATATATGTTTTTTTCCTTCTTTATTATGCATTTTCGGCAGGTGCGACTTATACTCCGAAAAATACGGTAATGCTACTTGATTTTAATTATATTCAATAATGATATCTAACCCACTTATAGCTTACAACATTGTCAAATGAAATGAAACCAAGTGTTAATCACAAATATTATTATTCATTTAACACATAAACCTCATAAATAACTAATTCAAAATAAATGTACATACAAATATGTTGTGCTAATATAAAAAAAAAGAATAATGAATATGTTTCTTAGCTAAACTGAAAGAAACGTGACTAAAAGAAAATACAGCTTTACCATTTTAGTCATAATTTCTGCGCTTAAGAAACTATGAGATTAGCTCCAGACTTCTTAGGTTTTTCCGATATATTCATTCACAAGTGGTGGAAAAGCGGATTACAACTGAGTACCGCTGCAGTTCATACAGACCACAGATGAGAAACTGATATTTCTCATAGTTAAGTTAGTTAAATGTTGGTGGTGAACCTTTTTTAGCCAGGCAGAGTAGTTAAAAATACTACGTCCACATGTTGGCGTCTTACCTTAAGCTGCAGCTCCTGGTACCTCTTAGACATTCGAATGAGAAGTTTCTGATTGTTTATGGAAGCTGGCGTCAGTTGGTAGTACTGCACCATGGCCTGAGCTGCTTCGATGTAGGCCATCTCTAGAAAGGCCTGATTTGAGACAACATCATGAAAAACAACTTGTTATGTCACTTCTAAGACTGTCTGTTCGAAAGTCCCAGAAGAAGCTGCATCTACATTGAAATCAATTTGACACTGTGTGGTTCTTATTTTGAACGAGTCGTACCTCAATCAACAGTCAAATTAAGGCAACCAAAATGTATGCGCTGTAGCTACACTATGTGGACAAAACACGCACACTCCTTAATTAATCAGGGGTTTAGCCTGCGAAACGTCATGAGTTTAGTAAGGAATCTGGCTTGCAGGGTGCTCTCAAATTAGTTGTATATATCTGGCAATCTGACTGCTGCAAATAAGCCGCCAACTTGTGGTCAGCGAGAGTAAAGCAGATCAAAGACCATTTAATCACACACACACACACAATCAGTCAGCCATTTAGTGTGTTATAGACTCACCCTCATTGAGGCGAAAACACAACACAGCCCCAAAATCAAAGATGATCAACCCGGCCAAAGCAAAAATAAACTAAGTTAGGCTGGTGTATACTGTGTTACAGACACTGTCTTTTGATACATTTGTAAATGAACACAAGCGTCTGTGTAAATATTTCATGTTTCAGTGTGTACACCTGAGGTAAACCAATATTTGAAAATATTTGAAAGAAAAAGTTCCATGTGTATGTCGCTGTACAAAATTGAAATAATAAATACATCTTCAAATAATTACTAAAATGCCTCAGTAATTAATTGGAATTAGAATCAATTACCTAATTGTTTTGTTAAATATGTCCTTAATTTATTTAATGTAAAATTTAATTTTAGGTATTTAATCATTTATTAACTATTGATTTTTTCATTTAATTATTTATTTTATGATTTCATTAGTTATTTCATAATTTCATTAATTACTGATTTCATTGTTTCGTGATTAATTTTTTTAATTTAATGATTAATGCCCAATAATTCACCAGGTGTGAGGATTCGCCCACTGACTTTGATGGTTGTGTTTGACGGGTAAAATGAGTTCATGAAGCGCAAGTGAGGACCAAATGGGACATAAATAAATAAATAAAATCTTTAATCAATTACTTAAAGGTGTCATTAATCAATTTTGATTGGAATTAAATACTTAATAATTCATTCAACATAAATTTACATTTAATAATTTAATTAAATATTTACTTAATTATTTAATGAATTATTTATGTGGAAAAAACCCAAATGAGACAAAATTAAACAAATAAATAATCTTTAAACAATTACTTAAATGTGTCATCAATTAATTATATCTTTATGTAAATGATTAAGTCGTGAAATAATTAAATCATGAAATAATTATTTAAACTATGAAATAATTAATTAAACGTACACTTATTTTACTTGAAATAAATTAATGATACATTCAATAACACATTAATGTATAGAATTACAACTATAATTAATTTTATAGGTAGCGCTAAGGAGCCAATTTTGAAATTTCCTTTTCGGAATTCCCAAATTATAAATTATTTTACAGAACTGGATGAGCTTGCACAAATTTGGGGAGTTTTCATGCATGTTAAGGGCTTCAAAAAGACGTTTAAACGGGGTGAATGATAATAATAATAATAATAATAGTAATAATAAAAAACATTGCAATTTCAATAGAGTCCTTGCGGTGCTTCCCATTGCACCTGCTCTGCTGCTCGGGCCCTAATTAATTAATGACACATTCGAGTAATTATTTAAAAATTAAAATCATTTAATTTTGTGCCATTTGGCCCTTCCTAGTGTGGACAACGTCATATTTTCTTTACTATACTAATATCTTCTGAGCATACACTGCAAAAAAAGAGCTGGCAAAATAGAAAAAAATACTAAAAAAATAGTGAAATTATTTGTCCATGCATCTAATTAATTAATTCATAAATATAGAAATTAGCAGGACGTTCAAGATAAAAAGATAAGAAGAAAGAAAGACAAGCATTATTCAACTTGCAATTCTTAAATTGCAAGTTGCAGCCCTTTGAGACACTTGTGATTTAGGGCTATATAAATAAATATTGACTGATTGATTGATTAAATTAAGCATCCTTGATATGTTGCAGAATCTTTAAACATGATTTTTTTTTTTATGTGGGGAAAACCAAAATATTTTATTTGAATAGTTGTTTTCTCAATTTTTATTTTTTTCAAACTACAATAGAAAAAATACAAATATTCATGCTAAAATTAAGATCAAGATGTAAAGTCAATGACTAAAAATAAGTAAATAGCTCGTAAAACTAGGGAATTTTCTAAAAATAAAATGTTAAATCTTGGCAAGTAGCAAATAATTTGCAGTGTGCAAAATACTTTATGCAGATCCAACGTAGCTAAGCACAAATACTGATTGATAAGAAAATAATTGTGCTGTTGCCATACCTGATGGGTAGAACGCATCAGGATGTAATTGGTTACTTTGCCGAAAGGAATTCCCAGGTTGATGACATCATTCTCTGTGCAGCTGCCCTCGGGGAGGTTGCAGATGTGAACCACCCGTCCCGTGGTTGCCGTCCTTGGTGGAAAAGGCTAAAAAAATATATATATATAACAACAACATAGTCAGCATTTATGCGAGGGGGGGGACCAAGACATGATAATTGTAGCTAAATCTTTACAGATTTGGCCATTGGGACAGGTTGCTGGAGAGAAGCCAGGAGCACAGCCAAGGTGCCCTTAAGCAAAGTCATGAACTCCCCCCCAACTGCCTAGGGGCCCGACATAGTTGCACAGCGTCCTGACTCTGACATTTCTCCTTGAAAGTGTGAAGAGAAATTCCCTTGTAGGGTATAAAGTTACTTTAATTGGTAACATAAAGCAGGTGTTCAAAACGAAGCCTGCGCGTCTTCCCTGGAGGCGGTGCGACCATGTGTTCTCTCGCTGTCAGTCAGCCAAGAAAATAAATGCCTGTATAAGAACCATCAATGCAAAGTATAATTAAATGCATGTGTCATGTTTGGTGAAGCACATACAGGTCCTGCAGGAAGCGATTCTGCTTGTTATCAATGCAACACTATCATCGCACATGCAGCGAGTCCTTGATCCGACGACAGCTCTATTAATAGCAGCACGGATAAGGAAAGTGCTTTGAATGACAGAATTGTTCGTTTACTGCCAGGAAACATTTCCAATCATCCGATACCGCAAAGTACACAGAGCAACATTTAATTTACATTCCTTTTAAAAACTGAAAGACATGTAATGCCTTGATAAACACAGCAGTCACGGCCTTATGTACCTGCATGGGGTGTTGTATTCAAGCCTAATTAAACTGCTAACTATTTTCCATCAAACGATACTGAAGAAATGATGCCTTATGAAACACAAGGAGTGATACCGTGACCCCTGACGTGTGTGTGTGTGTGTGTGTGTGTGTGTGTGTGTCACTTTAAGAAAAAAAAAACATGTGACCGATACAGCTGCTGCGTCATCTGACTGCGAAGCGCCAAACTGTGTTCATCAGGAAGCGCTTCTATCGGCCCCACAAGTGAGAGCTCGTACAAAATGAAGTCGGAAAAGTCGCGTTTTTACGTCAGTTTTCGTCCCCATCAATGAGCTAAATCAGGGGGTGTCAAACTCGTTTTGGAAAAATCTACTCCCAAGTGGGCCGGACTGGTAAAATCACGGCACGATAACTTAAAAATAAAGACAACTTCAGATTGTTTTCTTTGTTTAAAAATAGAACAAGCACATTTTGAAAATGTACAAATCGTAATGTTGTTGGGTTTTTTTTTACACTTACATGTCGCGGTTAATAGTATTCTATCTTTATATGCCGTTATTTATATTTTCTGAATAAATTATGTGATAATGTTCATCAGTCAACTCATTGGTGTTAATATTCAATCTATCAAGATAAAAAGACACTTACATGTCGCGGTTAATAGTATTCTATCTTTATATGCCATTATTTATATTTTCTGAATAAATTATGTGATAATGTTCATCAGTCAACTCATTGGTGTTAATATTCAATCTATCAAGATAAAAAGACACTTACATGTCGCGGTTAATAGTATTCTATCTTTATATGCCGTTATTTATATTTTCTGAATAAATTATGTGATAATGTTCATCAGTCAACTCATTGGTGTTAATATTCAATCTATCAAGATAAAAACATTAGGTAACACTTTTGTCAGGACTTGGACTATGGCGTGGTTTGTTCTCCTGTGGTGCAAATGATTTGGACCAGACATGGCGTGAAAGTGAAGACATATTTAATTTTAACACTCAAAAAAAAGAAACAAACAAAAGGCGCTCACAGTGGAGGTACAAAACTTGGCTATAAACACAAAACTTGCACAAAGGCAGAAACTATGAACAATGAAACAAAAACACTAACTGTGGCATTAATAAACAAAAACTTACTTGGACGTGGCATGAAGTGCGCAGAGGTAAACAGATTGTGACGGGTATGTAAGTACATGTTTTATTTAATATATCAAAAAGGAACAAACGAAAAGCGCGCACAATGGCGGAGGTTACACAACTAGACTATAAACACAGAACTTGCACATTGGCAGAAACTATGAACAATTAAACAAAACTTGCAAACTATGGCATGAATAAAGAAAACTTACTTGGATGAAAAAACGGCATGAAAAAGCGCAGCAAGGGTCATAAGGGTGTGTGGAGAGTATAAATGCGGGATGTCGCCAGGAAGACAAACTGAAAACAATGAACTTAAATACTACAGACACAATTAACGAAAACAGGTGCGTGACTCAAAACATGAAACAGATGCGTGACGTGACAGGTGAAAACTAATGGGTTGCTATGGTGACAAACAAGAGTGCACAATGAGTCCAAACGTGGAACAGGTGAAACTAATGGGTAACCATGGAAACAAGACAAGGGAGTGAAAAGCCAGAAACTAAAGAGTCCAATAACTAAACAAAACAAAACATGACTAATACAAAACATGGTCACACAGACATGACAACTTTAGTATGGGGAACACATTCACCATTAATTAGTTGCTTATTAACATGCAAATTAGTAACATATTGGCTCCTAATTAGGCATTATTAAAGGGGAACATTATCACCAGACCTATGTAAGCGTCAATATATACCTTGATGTTGCAGAAAAAAGACCATATATTTTTTTAACCGATTTCCGAACTCTAAATGGGTGAATTCTGGTGAATTAAACGCAACGTGACGTCACGTAACTGAGTTACTTTTGAAATAAAGTAACTAGTAACTGTAA
The DNA here is from genome assembly GCF_033978685.3 of Nerophis lumbriciformis. NCBI lineage: Eukaryota > Metazoa > Chordata > Actinopteri > Syngnathiformes > Syngnathidae > Nerophis > Nerophis lumbriciformis. The sequence goes on from NC_084574.2 coordinate 17,148,513, forward strand.
CTAGTTACTGGTTTTCAGTAACTCACCCAACACCAAGAATAGACATTTGAAAGGCAATTGAAAATAAATAAAGAATAGTGAACAACAGGCTGAATAAGTGTACGTTATATGAGGCATAAATAACCAACTGAGAACGTGCCTGGTATGTTAACGTAACATATTATGGTAAGAGTCATTCAAATAACTATAACATATAGAACATGCTATACGTTTACCAAACAATCTGTCACTCCTAATCGCTAAATCCCATGAAATCTTATACGTCTAGTCTCTTACGTGAATGAGCTAAATAATATTATTTGATATTTTATGGTAATGTGTTAATAATTTCACACATAAGTCGCTCCTGAGTATGAGTCGCAAACTATGAAAAAAACTGCGACTTACAGTCCGAAAAATACGGTAATTGTCTCTCCCTGAGCGTGCATTCCTTTTTGACTGTGGTAAAGATTGGCTATGCTCGTTAGCTCATCAGCCGATCACCAATCAGTTAAAGAGGCAAATATCAACTCCGATATTTAACTATTACTTTGGTCGGTTTCCAATTAAATTAGGAATTCTTGTGAGTTTTTCCATCTTTGCTGCAAAGGTATGAACAGAGTCGTCAAAACTTTGCAGTGGTAAAAATGTTTTCCCCCTACCTAAAATCAACCATATATTACAGTGCATACGCCAGACCTGGGCATTCTGCGGCCCGCGGGCCACATCCGGCCCTTTGTCCGTCCCTGTCCGGCCCGCGTGAGGCCAATCATAAATTACAAAATAAATTTAAAAAAGTATCTATGTCGAGTGTGCAATACAACGGTGCTGCTTTTGTTTTGAAAAGCGTTATTTGTCTTACTTCCGTGTGGACGTATGCGCGTGCGTGATTGTGAGTGAATGTGAACAGCGGCAATCACAAACTACAAGATAAAGTTTAAAACACATGTATGTCGTTTGCGCAATACAACTGTGCTGCTTTTATTTCGAAAAGTGTTATTTATTTACGTATGTCCGTGTGTAACCTGTGAGTGAAGGTGCACAGCGACAAGTGATGCACGGTTTACACCCGAGACGCTATAAAGAGAAAAGCTGATGACGAATGGCGTGTTTTCAACAAGCATACTTGCCAACCTTGAGTCAAGTATTTCATATATATATATATATATATATATATATATATATATATATATATATATATATATATATATATATATATATATATATATATATATATATAAGAAATACTTAACTTTCAGTGAATTCTAGCTATATATATATATATTTATTTTATTATATATATAAATAAGAGAAATACTTGAATTTCAGTGTTCATTTATTTACACATATACACACACATAACACTCATCTACTCATTGTTGAGTTAAGGGTTGAATTGTCCATCCTTGTTCTATTCTCTGTCACTAATGTTCTAACCATGCTGAACACCCTCTCTGATGATGCATTCTGCTTCGTCTCCTTGTTGTGCACTGCACTCTTCAAAAGCCGTAGATGTTATTGTCACATATGCATGTACAGTAGATGGCAGTATTTTCGGGAGAAAATTTGTCCCGGGAGGTTTTCAGGAGAAGCGCTGAATTTCGGGAGTCTCCCGGAAAATCCGGGAGGGTTGGCAAGTATGTCAACAAGACATGGACTGCCAAGTATTTCTTTACAGAAAGTAAAGGTTAAGCCGTGTGCTTAATTTGTGGTACACAGGCTGCTGTGTTTAAAGAATATAATTTGAATTGCCACTACACGACGAAGCAAGAGGAAAAATACCGGAACCTGTCTGATGAAGCGCGCGCAAAGGAGGCTGATGCGTTGATGGTAAAACTGCAAACCCAACAAGGACTTTTTGCCATATTTCCCACCCCCAGAATGCAGCCGTCAGGACAAGTTTCGTCATTTCTCACAAAACCGCCAGAAAAAGTAAGGCGTTTTCTGACGGAGAGTTTATTAAGGAGTGCTTATTGGACTCTGTTGTGCTGATATGCCCGGAAATTTGGAGCTTCAGCTGAAGAACAGAACGGCCGACTTTGACTGTTTTTCGCTGGCTTTGGATGAGAGCTGCGATGTACGTGACACCGCCCAGCTGCTCATCTTCTTACGTGGGATAACTGCTGACTTTCAAATCACGGAGTAACTGGCAGCCATGCAATCAATTAAAGGGACAACCACAGGTAATGACTTGTTCACATAGGTAAATGCGTGTTTGGCATACTTGCCAACCTTGAGACCTCCGATTTCGGGAGGTGGGGGGGGGGGGGGGGGGGGGGGCGTGGCTAAGAGGGGAGGAGTATATTTACAGCCAGAATTCACCAAATCAAGTATTTCATATATATATATATATATATATATATATATATATATATATATATATATATATATATATATATATATACATACATATATATATACATATATATATATATATATATATATATATATATATATATATATATATATATATATATATATATAAGAAATACTTGACTTTCAGTGAATTCTAGCAATAAATATATATTTATTTTATTGTATATATTTATTTTATTGTATATATATATAAAAGAAATACTTGAATTTCAGTGTTCATTTATTTGCACATATACTTGTTGAGTTAAGGGTTGAATTGTCCATCCTTGTTCTATTCTCTGTCACTATTTTTCTAACCATGCTGAACACCCTCTCTGATGATGCATTGCTGTGTGGCACGCACAAAAGTGCTTTCATCAAATGCACTAGATGGCAGTATTGTCCTGTTTAATAGTGTCACAACATTGCTGTTTACGGCAGACAAACTGCTTTACGGTAGACCAAAACGTGACTGCTGTTGTTGTGTGTTGTTGCCACGCTGGGAGGACGTTAATGAAACTGCCTAACAATAAACCCACATAAGGAACCAAGAACTCACCCTCGATCATTCTACAGTTATAACGTCATTGGGCAGGCACACCGTTTATATTGTGAGAAAGCGGACTCAGGTCCGCATGGACCTGAGTCCGCCTGAATTTCGGGAGATTTTTGGGAGATAATTTGTCCCGGGAGGTTTTCGGGAGAGGCGCTGAATTTCGGGAGTCTCCCGGAAAATCCGTGAGGGTTGGCAAGTATGGTGTTTGGACATGTTAGGACTGAAATGGGACAAGCTGGCAGGTGTGACAACAGATGGTTGTCTAAATCTGACAGGGAAAAATGTTGGACTTTTAAAGACGATGCAGGATAAACTTTAAATTAACCCTGTGCAGAAATTGACATTTTTGCATTGTATTATACATCAGGAAGTGTAGTGTAAGACAGTGTTAAAAATAAAACCATCAAAAGCAATCTGCTTTTGGTATAAAGTCAAGTTAGGTTAAATGAAAGTATTATTATTATTATTATTATTATTATTATTTATCTTACGGTATATCAAAAATAATATTGAGCAAAATTTAATTGAAATATTGTCGATGTGGCCCTCCAGCAGTGCTCGGGTTGCTCATGCGGCCCCCGGTAAAAATTGATTGCCCACCCCTGGCATACGCTGTCAAGCGAGCTGTGTACAAACAAAACATGAAATGTGGGCTAATACTTTACAGATACTGTAATATGATTGTTCATGTTTTTTAGAAAGTACAGATTGGTGTCCTATCGCATTGTTGTGCATTACAAACTCAAAAGCTGACGCAGAAGCAGGCTAATATCGTAGCATGTCGTCACAAGGCGATGTGTTACTACGCTAGAAAAAGAGTTCGTCAGTGTTTGCTCTTACAAAAACAATGTCGCTACCTTGGTTATTATACCGGTTACAGAACGTAAATGAAGTATTTTTGGCGGTTTTTGCATGCATTTTTAAAGTGATTTAGAGGATGCATAGCTCTCATTAGCAGCATTTCTCGCCACCTAGAACAAGCTGATTATTACAAATTGGAATAAAAAACAAAAAACATAAGTGTCTCTCATATAAAGATTGTGAACGATAGGCAAAATTCCAAAATAAAAGCGCAGTTCCCCTTTAATGGTTTCTAGCCAGCGCTGATATTGGCAACTTGAGACGAACAAGAGCGATAACTCTATTACCAGCTCTGTGCCAGTACCACTGTCACTCTCAGGGCGCATAAAGGTCAACGTACATTGGGCTCAATAAACAGATCCAGTTATAAGCTGTTAATGTTCTCCGAATGTCGGAGGGAACAAGAATCTTGGGCGCTGCTCTCTGCTCTGGTGGGGCTTGACTTGTAAATGTCATGTCGGTGCCCAGGCGGTTAGACCACAGCATTTGGATCGCTGTGAGGTTGACTGAGGCGTAGCAAAGACCACAAACCAACAGTACATGTCGCCGTTTATTGTGCATGCAAACCAACAGACTTCTTCATTAGGAAGTCCAAGTTTCAAGCAATCAGTCAAAGTTTACTCACAGAGCCCTTTATTTACAAGTGTCTCAAAGGGCTGCACAAGCCACAACGATATCCTCGGCTCAGATCCCACATCAGGGCAAGGAAAAAAAACTCAACCCAATGGATGCCGAGTGGATACGGTTAATAATGAAAGAGTCCAGTCCATATTAGGGCCAGAGCTTTTTAAGTCAGTGCTTTTCTTCCTGTCCCTCACGCACACCAGAGACTAGTACCAATATTTTGGTAACGGTACTGGTACCAAAACGTTTTCAAAATTTTTCTAAATAAAGGGGACCACCAAAAATTGCATTATTGGCTTTATTTTAACAAAAAATCTTACAGTACATTAAACATATGTTTCTTATTGCAAGTTTGTCCTTAAATAAAATAGTGAACACACAAGACAACTTGTCTTTTATTAGTAAGTAAGCAAACAAAGGCTCTTAATTTAGCTGCTGACGTACACAGTAACATATTGTGTAATTTTTCATTTTATTATTTTGTCAAAATTATTAAGGACAAGTGGTAGAAAATGAATTATTAATCTACTTGTTCATTTACTGTTAATATCTGCTTACTTTCTCTTTTAACATGTTCTATCTACACTTCTGTTAAAATGTAATAATCACTTATTCTTCTGTTATTTGATCATTTACATTAGTTTTGGATGATACCACAGATGTGGATGTCAATCCGATACCAAGTAGTTACAGGATCATACATTGGTCATATTCAAAGTCCTCATGTGTCCAGGGACATATTTCTTGAGTTTATAAACATAATATACATTTTTAAAAAAGAAATAAGATTTAGTGACGATAAAAAATACAGATGTAATCATAGTAGTATCGACTAGATACGCTCCTGTACTTGGTATCATTACAGTGGATGTTAGGTGTAGATCCACCAATGGTATTTGTTTACATTTTGACGTCGGCGAGCTACGGTGTTTAGTGAAGCATGTTTAGCTATTCCTCGTCCTGCAGGGATGATACTTGTAAGAAACTTACTTTATTTGTCGCCATGGAGACCAGGATTAGTGATTTAGAAGTAGCTAAAACACTGCCGACTGCGGCTGGATTTTAGTCATTTGCGAGATAGCCATGTTTTAAAGCACCTCTTCCGGAGGGCGTTTCAGTGTTATAACTTCACCTTTTAGTTTTTAAGCCAAAATGCGTCCGTTCTCCCTTTTCTGTCTACACACTGTGTCTGTGCATGGACTTCATTTATAAGTAAAGGTAAGACCATAATAACGTTTTTTTTATTAAATGTGCTTTTTTGTGTGCTAGAGTTTGTATGTGTAAAGTTAAAGTTAAGTTAAAGTACCAATGATTGTCACACACACACTAGGTGTGGTGAAATTTGTCCTCTGCATTTGACCCATCCCTTGATTACCCCGTGGGAGGTGAGGGGAGCAGTGGGCAGCAGCGGCGCCGCGCCCAGGAATCATTTTTGGTCATTTTCCCCAATTCCAACCCTTGATGCTGAGTGCCAAGCAGGGAAGAATGCTGGTATGAGCTTTTAAACATAATCCGTTAACTGCTGCCAATCAAATGGTGAATAAGATACTCTTTAGGGTTCATATGTTTGTAAATCTGACTTTGATGAAGTCAGTGCCTCACCAGCCATCAACCTCACCGCACGTCCCTGATATATATATATATATATATATATATATATATATATATATGTATATATATATATATATATATATATATATATATATATATATATATATAGTCGAGGTTTCTGTGGTTTATCCGTTATACAGTGCTCAATACCGGGGTAGAGCGGAATATACGTTAGGTCAGAAAAAACACAGAGGCTATATCATCCCAACAAGCCTGTTTCGCAGGTTTCCCTGCTTGCCATAGCCTCTGTGTTTTTTCTGACCTAACGTATATATATATACATATATATATATACAGTATATATTCCGGCCCCCGGCCAAATTTTTTTAACCCAATGCGGCCAACGAATCAAAAAGTTTGGGAAACTCCTGCTGTAGTCAATAGGTTCCTTTTTCCCCCCTCTTTCCTCTTGTTGTGGGGCAGACTGGCTCGTACATGTACATGATTGCTGAAATCCTCTGCCGTTGCTATCTCTAATACAAAGTCGCGTATAGTTCCAACT